>NW_024545062.1:0-34899 GCF_018167655.1 Microtus oregoni
AATCTTTAAAAACAGAATAGTATGTGACATTAACTATTTTAAAATTGTCAAAAGGGGGGGATTTGATGAGTATGTATATGTGAAGATGTGCTAGAGTCCAGGTCTGGCTCTTCTATTTTAACAATGTTTCAGGTGCATTATTTCAATTATCTTTATTTGTTGTTGTTGTTGTTGTTGTTAGATACATTTTTCTGACTGGTCTGGAACTCACTGTGTATACTAGGTCTATCTTATTCAACTTCATTGAAATATAAATTTATATAAAGTAAAATTTACCAGTTTTAAGTATTGGATGTATTTTAACTTGTGTGTTCCTGTAACTGATAGTAACTAAGATATCTATGATTGTATTTTTTTGTTTGTGTGTGTATGTGTGTGTAAGTGTACAGTTCTAGGCTTTTGTAACCATCACCGTAGTCAGCATTTATAGCAATTCCATAGTAACAAAATTTCCTTGTTTTGCCTCTTTGTGGTCAAACCCTCTCTCTGCCATCAACCTCTGACAACTAGTGTTGTGTTTTTCCGTTCCTATCATTTTCCGTTTCCTGGAATATCATACATGGAAACATGTGTTAATGTAATGTTTGGGACAGGGTTTTTTTTTTCTGGTGGCATGTCGTTGTAATCCATTCATGGTCTGCGTTTTGTAGCTGTGACTGCTGTTCTAAGTATTGGTGACTTTGTCTATTAGGGTTTGGAAGGGCTAGTGACTTCTTCCCAGCTTCTGATGCTTAGAAATCAATTGCAGTAACTCTCTGTGTTGAGGTTTCTGTGTGAGCATAGATTTCATTCTTTAGAGTGAGTAGGAGTGAAATTGCAGAGTCATTGATAAGTGTAGTAAGTGTAGGTTTTGGTCAGACACTGCCCAACTCTTAATTGGTGTGGCCATTCCCTTTTTCATCCCAGAGAGAGAATTCTGCTTTCTTCTCATTTTCTTCTGCATTTGCTGTTGTCAATTAAAATATAGTTTTAGCCCTTACAATAGATGTGTTTCTCATTATAGTTTTATATTTCCCTAAAAGCTAAAGATGTTGAAATGATTTTTTGTGTGTGCCTATTTACCATCTGCATATCTTCTGCTGTGTACTTTCTGCTCAAATCTTTTGCCATTTTTTCCTCCAAGAAAAATTGGGTTTTGGTTGTTTTCTTACAGTTATATTTGGAGAGCTATTATGTATTCTGGTTATAATTCCTCTGTAGATATGTGATATGCAAATATTTTCTCCCAGAGTGCAGCTGTCTTTTCATTCTCTTAACACTGTTTTTCAGAGCAAGTATTAAATTTTAATGAAGCACAATTTATTGATTTTTTTTTCTGTTATGGATCATGCTTTCGTTGTTATAGCTATAGAACTGTTTGCCTTGTTGTAGATCCTAACAATTTTCTTTTATGTGTTTTTGTCTAAAAAGTAATCATTATTCTATTTGTTATATTTAGATCTGCTAGTTAATTTAAATCAACTTCTATTTAAGATGTAATTTAGGTCAAGGTTAGTTGTTCATAAAAGGATATCCAGTTCCAATACCATTTTTGAAAGGAAGACTTTCCTTTCTCCTTTTCATGCCTTTATTTGCTTGTTTATTGTGTGTGTATGGGCAGTGTGCATCTCAGTGCCTGTGAGGTGGTCAGAGGACAACTTGACAGAAATTTCCTTCTGAGGATCAAACAGGTCCCAGCCTTGGAGGCAGACACCCTAAGCTCCTTAAGCAGCTCCCAGGTTCCTTTTTCCTTTGATTGCTGTCACTCACTTGATAGAACGTGGCCACGTTTGAAAGCGTTCATTTGTTTTTCCAACCTTCATGTTATATTCTCCTCTTCCAAGATGGTTTCAATTCATCTGGCTCCTCACTGTTTTAAGTAAATTTTATAATCAGCTTGCCTGTGTTTACAAAAATCCTGCTAGTATTTTAATTGAATTTGTGTTAAATCTTTAACTAAATTTCAAGAGAATTGATACTTTGTTAAGTAGAGTCTTCTAATCTGGGAATTTCACTTCCAAGAAAGTCATCTCCATTGCTTGTGGAGTGTTGCAAGGAGGGCTTGCTTGTTCGTCCAGGCTGCCTGGCTCGCTTAGCCCCAAAATAACCACACAGAAACTTTATTAATTAAATCACTGCTTGGCCCATTAGCTCTAACTTCTTATTGGCTAACTCTTACATTTTAGTTTAACCCATTTCTATTAATCTGTGTACCACCATATGTCAGTGGCTAAGTTTTGGCAGCATGTCTTACTCTGGCGGTGGTTCCATGGTGACTCCCTGACTCTGCTTTCTTCTTCCCAGAATTCAGTTTCCTCTTCTCCGCCTACCTAAGTTCTGCCCTATCATACCAGGGCAGTTTTTAAATTCATTAACCAATGAAAGCTGCTCATGCTCAGAAGGACCTCCTACACCATTTCCCCTTTTTTGTTTAAACAATAAAGGAAGGCTTTATCATTGTAAAATTACATATAACAAAACAGTTATCAAGCAAGAATTTCCATTATAATATTTATATCTACTTTATCTTTTATTATAACTAAGGAAAACTATAACTATAAATTTTTTAACTCCATCAAAGACTTCAGAAGGATATTATATTATCTAAATAAATAGGAAGTATACAACTTTTAAAACTCTAGAATTGACAAGAGATATCTCGCTGCCTGTATAGTCACCCAATGTTCTTCTGTACCATTGGGTCAGCTATCTTCAGCCTACAGGCCCATAGAATGCAGCAGACTTTTCCATGAAGCAGGACATTTTAAAGACAGTTCCGCCTATATTGGCAGTTTGCCAGTCACTGTATCCTGCAGATATCTTGCAGACTCTTTCATAAAGCAGGAACCCTGAATCATCTCACCTTTAGTCAAGTTCAGCAGTCATTTCTCTGTGTGTTTTGTATGTCCATTTTTTACAGCATGCCATGAAGCAGTGGTTCATGGGCAGCTGGGACGAACAAGCAGCCTCTCCTTGCAACAGTGGAGGTGTCACCAATGCTTTGTATTTTTAAGTACACAGTTGTGTGTCTTATTAGGCTAATACCAAAGGCTTTCATTTTTGGAGCTATTGGAGCTGCTGCTTAAAATGTTCAGTTTATGGTCATTTGTTCCAACTCTTTTGAAATATAATGGGTATTTGCATGCTGACCTTGCCATAATTACTTTTATGTACTAGAAAGTTTTTGTAGATTCTTTTAGCTCTCTTTTCTATCTAATGTGAGTACCTTAAATTTTATGTATTCATGAGTGTGTGTGCACACTTGTGCACGTTATTACACTCCTCAGGACTTTAAATGTAGTGTTGAAGAGCAATTCCTGAAGTTACGGTAATAGCATAAGGTTTTTCTCCTTTGGAAACACACACTCGCAAGATATTTATTATGTGCATGATACACACACTTTGCAGTTACTGTTAGCATGTTAATGAAGTTTCTAATTCCTGCTTGGCCGAGTCCATCCTGTGTCCCAAATGGCAAATGCTTTTGGTTTGGTAAAATACTTTTACTGCATGTGCTGATATGATGATTTTTTTTTAACTGTTTGCTTTGTTAGTGTGGCACCTCATGTGGACTGACCGAGGAGCAGTGAATTACCCTTGCATTGCTGGGGTCAAACTAATGATGTAGCAATCTGGTTATTCAGTTTCCAGTTTCTGCTAAAGGTTTTATGTTTGTGCTCACCAGGGATTTAGTTTGCAGTTTTCCTATAATGTTTCTTTCTCCTTTTGTAGAGTAGGTTATTCTTATCAAGCCAGCTGCGGAAGACCCACAACTTGCCGTTTCTGTAAGAAGTTGAAAAGAATGGCCATTGCTGACATTGCTTTTCATTTAAGTATTTGATAGGAATTGTTACTGAAAACATCAACTTGATATTTTTTCCTTCCTTCCTTCCTTCCTTCCTTCCTACCTTCCTTCCTTCCTTCCTTCCTCCTTTCCTTCCTCTTTTGAGGCAAGATGTCATAAAGCCCAAGGCTGTCCTAGAACCCACTATGTACTCAAGACACTCCTAGTCTTCCTGCCTCTGCCTTCTGAGGGTTGCATTAAGTCCTGTACCTCCATATCTGATTTACATGGTTTTGGGGATGGGACCCAGGGCTTCAAACATGCTAGGCAATTATTCTACCAACCGACTTACATCCTCAGCCCCTAAAAGACATCAGTTTTGAAGATAGGTACATCACTGTTTAGGTTGTGTTTTCCTCTGGTGAGTTTGTTGTGTTTGCTATCTGATGTCTGGACAGAGAATTGTTCATGTTAGTGTTTTAATCATTGTGGAATCTGTATTGATTTGTCCTAGTTCAACTCCCCCCTTTTTTTGGGTATTCAACTAGGGATGAAACTTGGGGGCTCATACATGTTTTTGTGATTTATTTCCTCTCTGATACTATTATTAGAGATTTGTTAGTTTTGGTGGAAATTTGAAAAAAACTAGATTTTAAACTCAAGTTTTATTGTTGTTCCTCCATCCCATTTTAATATTTAACACAATTGGTTTAATAAAATACTGATTGGCCAGTAGCCAGTTGGGAAGTATAGGCAGGGCAACAAGCATAGAATCCTGGGAAGGGGAAATGCTCAGTCTGTAGTCGTCACCTAGATACAGAGGAATCAAGATGAGAATGCCTCACTGATAAAGGGTACCAAGCTACATGGCTACATGACTAACACAGACAAGAATTATGGATTAATTTAAGATGTAAGAGTTAGTTAATAAGAATCTTGAGTTAATAGGCCAACCAGTTTATAATTAAAATAATAATATTAACAATATTTAACATAATTTCTTTATTGAATCAGTGGGAGTTTCATATTATGCTCCCCAGTTCCACTCACCTCCCATTTTCTCCATAACTCCCCTCTCCTTGTAATAGTCTCTAAACGAAAATTTAAAAAAAAAAAAGAAAAATCAAACAAAAACAGGAAAACGAAGAGAAACAAAAAGAAAAAAAACAAAACAACAAAATAAAACAGCAAAGTTTCTCTTTGCTCCTTCATCTTTCTGCCTTTCAATACCTCTTCATTTGTCCTGGTAGTATTGGGAGTTATGGTATGTGAGACAGTATACACTTTTGTTCAATCAACTTTCCTTGCAAATATTCATTGTAATGAGTCACTGGTCTGGTTCAAGGCCTCTGGTTTCTGGTTCACAATTGATGTGGAAGTGTCATATATCCGTTGCTTTCATTGGTTAATTAATAAAGAAACTGCTTGGCCTGATAGGTTAGAACATAGGTGGGTGAAGTAAACAGAACAGAATGCTGGGAGGAAGAGGAAGTGAGCTCAGATACCATGCCGCTCCTCTCCAGGGCAGACGCGATGAAGCCAGCCTCCAGGTCAGACATGCTGAATTTTTCCCGGTAAGACTGGTGCTACACACATTAAGAGAAATGGGTTAACCTAGATGTGAGAATTAGCCAGTAAGAGGCTAGAGCTAATGGGCAGGCAGTGTTTAAATGAATAAAATTTGTGTGTTGTTATTTCGGGGCATAAGCTAGCCAGGCAGCCAGGAGACGGACGGCAGGAACGCAGCCCTCAGCTCCTTCTACACACAATCTACTGGATCCTTACTGGAACTGCTCCTGGATATTGTGTGGCCACCCCAAGTCATGGAGATTCTGCAGTTATTGTTCCACAGGACCAGTCCCTTTAAGAGCTCCAGCAGGTCCTAGATGAGGTGGGCAACTTAAGGTCCAGCTGTGGGCCTGGGTAGTAGTTGAGCTGATCAGTTCAGGCCACTGAGGCTACCCTCTCCAGGCAAGGAGCTGAGCCAGCTCCTCTATGCCCACAATGGGGATGACAGGGATAATGACAGCTCTCTTGCTGCAGTGTCCAGCAAGGGGCAGGACCAGTTATTCCAGGGCCAACATAGGGCAGGGCTGGCTCAGCATGGCCTTCTGATTCCGTCACCCATAGTTTATATGTCCCCTGAAGTGACACAGGCCACAGATAGAAACATAGACCCCAGTTGCACTAGGACCATGGACCCAGACATGACCCTCAGCAGCAGCTTGGGCCCAGATGACTTCCTGTCTCTGGGTGGAAGCACAGGCTACTCACATCAGGATGACACTGGTGGCCTTACAACCCCCAGACACCAAGAGGGCCACAGGTTGTATCCCTGGCCCTGGGGATTCTGTGTAACTTTTGGTAGCAGCACAGACCCTGGCTTTGATGGGACCATGGACCCAGACATAGTCCTCAGCAGCAGCTAAGTCTGGATGTTACTATTTACCCAACTCGCAGTACTGGCCACTTAGATCAGCACAGCCCCCATGTCAGTGTGGTCCTCAGACACTGACATGGCCCCAGATCTGGGGCATCTACATGGCCTTCAATGGTAACAGTAAACTCAGACAAATAGATGCTGGTTGTGCTAGGGCCACAGTCCCACACATGACTCTCAGCTGTAAATCTGACCCAGATGTCACCATGGCATTGGGTTCAGGCCACTCATATCTCCATGGCCCCAGCTGTAGCATGTCCTTTGGCCACCAATATGGACTCGGGTGACTGACTTGATCCTGGGCATCCACATGGTCTTTGGTGTCAACTTAGGCCACAGACTTCAACAAGATTCCAACTTAGTAGGACCACAGACCCAGACATGGTCTTTGGTAGCAACCCAGGACCAGATGTCACCATGGCCCCAGGTGGTGGTATAGGCCACCCAGACCAGCGTGGCCCTTGGACATGAACATGGCTTCAGATGGCAGCCCCAAACGTAGGAATCCGCATGGCCTTCATGGCAACAGGAGCCACAGACATTAACACACACCCTGGCTGCTGCAATAGGGCCACAGACTCAGATGTGGCCATCGGCAGCAGCCTGGGCCCTGATGACCCTATGGCCCCGAGTAGTAGCACAGGCCACTCAGGTCATTATATACTGCCCTGGCTACAGTATGTCCCCTGGACTCCAGCACTCCACAGGTTGCATTGCAGACCCCAGACCAATGAGTGGTCCCTACTGGCCACATGGACCATGGTCTTGTGTAGCAGCCTGTGTCTGTATGTCACCGTGGCCCCAGGTGGCAGCACAGGCCACACTGGTGAGTTTGGCTCCAGCATTAGCATGGCCCTCAGACACCAACATGGTCCCAGATTGCGGCCCAGACCCTGGGAATCCAAATGGCTCTCATGGCAACAAACCACCACTATCAACACAGACCCTAGCTGCAGTAGGGCCTTGGATTTTTTCCCCTTTCTACTTCACCAGTTTCTAGTTTTATATTTATTTTGTCCTTAATTTTGTTTTCCTTAGGTTAATTTTGCTTATTTTCCTGCTTCTGAGCTAGAGGCCTCAATTGTTGACTTGAGATCTTTCTTTCCTAAAGCATTTGGCTTAGAGATTTCCTCCTCAGCATTGCTGTCACTGTGTCCAGCTATTTTTAATACATCATATTTTTGTTTTTGTTTAATTCATAGTGTCTTCTAATTTTCTCCATTACTACTTCTTTGATCCATGCATGCCTGGCCAGAAGTGTGTTGGTTAAGTATTTTTTTTTTACTGTTTTTTTTTTTTTTTTTTTAGTTTCTGACTTTTGGTATAATGGCATTTTGGTCAGAGACCATAGTTTGGCTTTGGTGTTTTTAAGTATGTTAAGGTTTGTTTTGTGACCTAGAATATCTTGGCAATGTCCCTGCTGACTTGAGTGCACCGTTAGTGTCTCCTGAATGTAAATAAGTTAGACCTGCTGGTTCATAGTATTGTTTAAAATTCGTATGCATTCTTTCTGACTTTTGTGGATTAATGAGATAGGCATGTTGATATCTCCAACAGTAACAGTTCATGAATCTGACACTGAAGTCCTGGACTTCTGCACACTGGGATCTTTGCTTTTCATCATCATGTCACATCCCTCTTGTTCTTGACTGAATCTTTGTTTTGATGTTATCATAGCTCTCTTGTAGTTAGGGCTCACACACTGTATTTTTTTCTATTCATTTGAAAATATTTTTAACTTTTATTTTTATTTTATGTGCATGGGTGCTTGTATGTCTGTATACCATGTGCATTCAGTGTCTTCAGAGGCCAGAAAAAGGGGATCCCCTGGGACTGGAATTACAGATTATTTTGAGCCACCATGTGGGTGCTGAGCATCAAACCTGGGTTCTCTAGATGAACAACCAGTGCTCTTATTCACTGAATTGTCTCTCCAACCCTCTTTGTTTATTTTTTAACTTACTTCTATTCTTAGGTATATAGAATAAATTTCTTTTTTTAAACAATCTTTATTTTACATACCAATCCCAGTTTTCCCTTCCTCTCCTCCTCATGTTCTCCCATAAATTCTTGTATATAAGACACAATTTGTTTTTTAAATATTACATTTATTTTGTGTTTGTGTGTGTGTGTATGTGTGTGTATACACGTGTGTGCTACAAGCATTAGTGTGAAGTTCTGAGGACAACTTGTAGGAGTTGTTTTATTCTTTTACCATGTGGGTCCTAGGGTTAGAGATCAGGTTGTCCTGACTTGTTAGCTGTCTTATCAGCCTCATAATTGGGTTTAAAATCTGTTCTAACAGCCTCTGTATTTTAACTGGGGTGTTTATTTCATCATTTAATGTGCATCAATGTATTTTGACTTAATTTTTTTGACATAAAATTGTAAAAATTTTTCTAATTCTTTATTTTCTTTTCAAATCTCTTTTACAGTTGCTGTGGGACAATGGTTTATACCCTGTTAATTGTATTTTACTAAAATACTGATTGGCCAGTAGTCAGGCAGGAAGTATAGGCGGGGAAACCAGGCAGGAAGTAGAGGCAGGGTGACAAGAACAGGAGAATTCTGGGAAGAGGAAAGTTTAGTCGGCAGTCCTGACCTAGCCACAGAGGAAGTAAGATGTGACTGCCTCGCTGAATAAGATACCAAGCCATGTGGCTAGCATAGACAAAAATAATGGGCTAATATAAGTTATAAGAGTTAATAGGAATCCTGAGTTAAAGGGCCAATCAGTTTATGACTAATATAGACCTCTGTGTGATATTCTTTGGGACTTAATGATTGCGGGACCCTGGCAGGACAGAAACTCCGACAACATACAGTATTTGAATACTTTTCATACTTCAATTAAATATATTTGATTAAATTTTAAATAGATCTTTGTGTAGTTTATCTTCTAATCCTTAAGGCATTTTAGTGGTTGCTTTGGGATGACTTGTCTCTCCCCTCCTCCATCTCTTCTTCCCTTTCTCCCTCCCTCCCTCCCTTGCCCTTTATGTCTCCTCACTCCTCTTTCCATTTCACCATAAGTAAGATGTGGAAAATGTGACTATTGCCTTCTCCCAAATTAATTATATTAACACACTTTCACACTTCTATCTAGACTGTTTGGTTTACTTCAGCAGTCACATGTATTTTAAAGAGTTTGCGGGCTTTTCATTTGAATAGTTTCTGTAACTGAATGTGCAGATATTAACAATTTACATTCCTTTTCCTTCCACTTCCAGGGCTCTACACTTCATTTGGTATCATTTCCTTTCAATCTGAAGAACTTCCTTTGTCATTTCCTTTAGAGCAGGTCTGTTGCTGATGAGTCTTCATTTTCTTGCATTTGAGAGTTCCTTGTTTTATAACCTTCATTCCTCAGTGTTGTTCCTGGATGGAAAGTTTTGCATGACAGTTTCCTTCAACCTGTAATGCTTCCCATGCCCTGGCCTCTCTAGTTGTGATGGAGAAATCTGCTGCCTTTTTACCCCCCTACCCTGACCTTTGCATGTAATATGCTAAATTTCTCAGGCTGTCAATCATTGTTTTTGTCTTTAGTGTGCACCATTGTCTAGGTGTGAGGGAGGTCCTAAGCCATTTTCCAAATAGAATGCTTTAAATTATTTCTTTGGGTATTCTTTTCCCTGAAACGTCTTTTTTCTCTTATTTCTTTTAATATTTCAAAAACTATTTCAGAAACTCTGATAAACATTAGAATTTTATCTAATGTTTTATCTCAGAATTTTATTTAGAATTTTATCTCAGCATTCATATTAATGATTTTCAAGGGGATTTTTTTGGCCTCTTTTCTGTTGGAGTTTTATTGATTTGAATTTGGGCTTGTTTTGTTTTGGGTCTACTCCAAATAGCTAATCTACTGGCTAGTCAAATGGCAATGCTGCTTTCCAATTTACAATTTCTATTTGGTTCTCTTTTTAACATCTGTTTGTGTGCTGTTCATTTTCTGATGAATTCATTTCAAGACATACAGCTTTACATTCTTTTGTGGAAGTGGTTTGAGACAGTGTCACTATGTTGCCCAGGCTGTCCAACCTTACTATCCTCCATCATCCACCTCCTGAATAATTACAAGAATGTACTACCATGTCTGGCCCAGGTTTCACATATTTACATAGTCAGATATGTTTACTTTCTTCTCACAGAAACGCATGAGATTGATTTTATTATTCTTATATTAGAGATAAAGAAATAGAGGCTGGGTCTGACTGGAATGTTGTACTTTTTCATCGTCTCTCCTTTTCCCATTTTACTGTCTCCTCTTTTATGCAATCAGTAGTCTGTCCTGTATAATATATGTCATAATGTTTCTGTTTAACAATACATCTTGCATATAACATCATTTAAGTACACGAACTGTTCATTCTCTGTTACATCTTTGTAATACTCCACTGAGTGGACATACCATGATTTACTTAATCATAGACTGTTGGCTTAAGTAATTTAAATTATCCACCTATTATTTGATTTTTAAGAACTCTTTAAAGTTCTTTAAGATACATGCATTTAAAACCCTTTAAGACTACATAAGATACATGCTACACATGTGTGAATAGTTCAGTGAATTAACAAAAACTAAATGCCACAGGCAGTCATTATCAATGAATGATAAGAAAGAGTGTTTTTACCACCCCAAAGGAGTCATTGATATTCCCAGTGCCACCCACTTTTCCTCTGCACCAGGTAACTATCATTGTAGACTCATTTTAAGTCTCTTTCTACCTGTGTTTCTCTTATTCCTGACAACACTTCTGAGGAGAGGAATACCCCCACCCCAATTCTCAGGCAGAGATTTAAAGCGTGAAGCAAAGAAGCAGAGTGTGGGGGTGGTAGGAGGACTTTGAAAACATTTAGCTGTTTAAGCGTGGCGTTGATGTTTGTTTTGATACAGGAAATTAACTTAGTGTGTAGGTTTTGTCTCCTTGGGGTTATGCTAGTCTTTTTGTTAGTCTGCTCAGAATGCTGGATCAACGGATCAAAATGTCAGCTATTTCTCATAGTCCATGAGGTCTACTTGGCAGATTAGGTTTCTGGAGTCCCAGCAGGATATGAGCCCAACTAATTATGTACTATCAGTGTGATCCTTGATCTTGTGTACAATAGGAGCGGTACTTTCACAGTGTAGCTTAAGAGTTGAGGCTCCACATATTAAGATCCATGTCAGTATTTGTTTGCACAATTGGGTCTCAGTAAAAATCACTTTGAGAATAGCCCTGCCCCCCTTATTTTGACAAAATTTAAACTTAGAGAAAAGTTGTGATATTATAGATCACTGTCAATTTACCAGTTAACGTCCTACATTTGATGTATTTTCCTTTTCCTCTTCTAGCACTCTTAGTGGCAGATACTACACACAGCACCCTATGTACTTTGGCATTGAGTCATCTTTTTAGGACACTCTTCTAGAAAATCATAATGTTACAACCTAACAAAGTTGTTTTCTGATTTCCCATAGTTATCATTTCCATATGTAATAAATATTTAAACATTTGAGAGTCTTCCATTATGCTTGCCAGTCTTGTTTCTGTAACCTCAGTTTGTTTAGAAGACTTGCCCTATCATTTTTACTAGAATGTCATTAGGGTTTTTGAAGAATTCAGGTCTATTGTTTTG
Organism: Microtus oregoni; assembly: GCF_018167655.1. NCBI lineage: Eukaryota > Metazoa > Chordata > Mammalia > Rodentia > Cricetidae > Microtus > Microtus oregoni. Next base: position 11,823 of record NW_024545062.1, read on the forward strand.
CACAATCCTTCAACTTAGATTATTCTGATTGACTCCTTGATGGAATTCACATTAATGACTGCAGGCTGGAGTGCTTTAGATGAATTGTTTGCTCTGTGTTTTATTTCTGTCTCTCTTCCTCTTCCCTTCCACCTAATGCTATCCTAGTATCCCAGCCCCATCTCCTAGTCTCTTCCTTCTCTTCCTTTCCTCCTTTTCCATTGCTTTTCCATAGCCATACATTCTTTTTCACTGTTCATTTCCGTCGCTATCCATGCTGATGCTCTTCTGCTTGTGGCTAGTGGGACCCTGGTGGATTGGTACCATTTCAATCAGGGTCAGCTCCTTCTGGTATTTGGCCCAGTTGCTGCACCCAAGTGACTCTCCTGTACTGGTTTTACAGCAGATCACTGAGCTGAAGAAGGAGAACTTCAACCTAAAACTCCGCATCTACTTCCTTGAGGAAAGGATGCAGCAGGAGTTTGCTGGCCCCACTGAGCACATCTACAAGACGGTGAGTAGCCAGGTTTTCCCCGGAGACATTTGACTGATATTTGTTCTTAGAGTTAGCATTAATGGCTGCTGTCATTCAATTTGGATTGATTTGGGGGAGCAAGATGATGCTAGAACAACCCTCAGAAAACTGAAGTTATGGTCTTAAGGAAGTTTTTTTTTTTTTGAGACAGGGTTTCTCTGTGGTTTTGGAGCCTGTCCTGGAACTAGCTCTTGTAGACCAGGCTGGTCTCGAACTCACCCAGATCCGCCTGCCTCTGCCTCCCAAGTGCTGGGATTAAAGGCGTGCGCCACCACCGCCTGGCTATAAGGAAGTTTTTAAATTGTTTTGTCATCAGATTTCTGATTCACAGTCTTGATCTCAGTTGTCTTTTCATAATTATTTATTATTTGGAAACAGGCAGTGGATCAGAAGATTAGCTTTGTAACTGAATGGTAGTGTTACCAACCAGTGGGGTGGGTGACTTTTAGCCAGTCACCCCTCTCTCTGGGCTTCCTTCTATAGGGAAGTGATAGCCACAGGGCTGTTTGGATGAAACCAGAGTAACTGGTGCAGTGGGGTGATGGGTGTAAATGGTATAGTAATAAGAGCTGCGGGGCTGCATCCCCAGCACCCGGCTGCCCACATGGCTAGCTTATGCTCCGAAATAACAACACACAAACTGTATTCATTTAAACACTGCTTGGCCCTTTAGCTCTAGCCCTTACAGGCTAATTCTGATATACCGATCAACCCATCTCTAATAATCTGTGAGCACCGGTCTTACCGGGAAGATTCCAGCCTACATCCATCCTGGGTCGGATCTTCATGGCGTGTGTCTGCCCGGGAGCGGGGCATGGCGTCTCTCTGAGGCGTCTGCTCCTGAGAGGAGAGCTGTGGAGTCTGAGCTCACTTACTGTTCCTCCCAGCATTCTGTTCTGTTTACTCCACCCACCTATGTTCTAAGCTATGAGGCCAAGCAGTTTGTTTATTAACCAATGAAATCAACAGGTTGATATGACACTCCCACATCAAAATGGGGTGACGGGTGCAGTGGGGTGACGGGAGCAGTGGGGTGACGGGTGCAGTGGGGTGACCTGTGCAGTGGGGTGACGGGTGCAGTGGGGTGACCTGTGCAGTGGGGTGACCTGTGCAGTGGGGTGACCGGTGCAGTGGGGTGACGGGTGCAGTGGGGTGACGGGTGCAGTGGGGTGACGGGTGCAGTGGGGTGACGGGAGCAGTGGGGTGACGGGTGCAGTGGGGTGACGGGTGCAGTGGGGTGACCTGTGCAGTGGGGTGACCTGTGCAGTGGGGTGACCGGTGCAGTGGGGTGACCGGTGCAGTGGGGTGACGGGAGCAGTGGGGTGACCTGTGCAGTGGGGTGACGGGTGCAGTGGGGTGACGGGAGCAGTGGGGTGACGGGAGCAGTGGGGTGACGGGAGCAGTGGGGTGACGGGTGCAGTGGGGTGACGGCTGCAGAGGGGTGACGGGTGCAGTGGGGTGACGGGAGCAGTGGGGTGACGGCTGCAGAGGGGTGACGGGTGCAGTGGGGTGACGGGAGCAGTGGGGTGACCTGTGCAGTGGGGTGACGGGAGCAGTGGGGTGACGGCTGCAGAGGGGTGACGGGTGCAGTGGACTGAAGGGCAAATGGCTCCAGCAAGCGGTCAGTGCTGAGCAGTCACCATCATTGGCTTGTAGACTTTGCTTACCCAAAGTTAGGTTGGTCAGATTTTCTGCACTTTGACTCCTGTAGCCCTGTGTGGTTGCTTAGAACTGTCAGGAAATGTCTTTTCCCATTTGAAGTCTTAACCTGCAGGTCTTTGTCTGCAAGCAAACTTTGTTTCTGAAAGTTGAAAGAAGAGTTTGACATTCTTCACATGAGTCCAAACAGTACACAGGTGCCTATTTCTTAGCTTTTGCTGGTAGATTAGCCCCTGGCCTAGGAATTACTTTGTCTTCTTGCTTCTGAAGTTTGTACTGGGGGAAACTTTTGAAAAGGGGAAAGGAGCTCCCAGCAGCAGGTGGGGTAGGAGTTGGGGGACTGCATAGGCTTTCCTGAAATCTGACTGCCTTTCTGAGCTCTTTCAGGAGCTGAAACGCTTCCTTTTCCCTGAAGCCACAGTTTCTTCCTACAGTGTCGGAGTAGAAAGACAAAGAGGACGGTCTTTTTCTGGATGCAGTGGTGATGCAATCAGAATTTCAAGGGGAACCAATAGTTAGAGCACACTGTGTATGGTGGTCAGGCCTCTCAAGACTTCAGGTGGCCGGCTGTCAAACTGCTGCCCACTGGGTTCACAGGTTCATTTTGCTGTGATTCTCAAGAAGTTGAGACAGTGGATATTATCCTAGTGTCCACTGAGGAAACAGGCCTGGGGAATGCCAGTCACTTGCCTACTGCCCTGAAGATATAGAGTGGATTTTGACCCTGACCTACCTGCCTCTGTGTATGACTTCTCCTTTTCACTGACTGAACGGCCTGCTCTTACGATCTTCCTCACTAAGCTTTTGTGTAGTGTGTGGTTCAGATTCTGAATTTTAAGGACATAAAGGATGTGTCCTAAAAAGACGTTCTAATCTGATCCCTGGGCCCTGTTTTTAACTAGTATTATCGATGTCCTGTGCAGTGGAGTAGTTTCATATAGAACATAAAGTTCTGTGTGACCCCTTTCGCGTAAGTACCAGCATGGTCTGTTCTGCATTTTGCAGTTTTCATTCAATGATTTCTTAGATGTCTTTCCCAACAGTAGTTTAAGAGCTCTTTTAGTCTTTCTTTTCTGACTTTATAATAGTCCATTTTGTGTTTTGAAGGCATTCTGACTCTTGGTTTGGAAATGGCTGTCATCTTACACAAACACTTAAAACTTGAGATACTGTGCGTGGGAGCATAGGCTTGCTAGCTAGCCATTGGGTCAGGCACAAGCCATGCTCTTAGAACACACTCTGTCAGCGCCCATACCTGCTCTGCCCTGTGGGAGCTGGTGGAGGAACCCAAGGCTTGTGGGGTGTTCCTGACAGAGGCACACATGGAGATATTGTGCCCCACCACTCTGGGTCTTATCTGTTATGCAAAGGGACAGTTGTTCTAGAGAGAAATTCTGCCTCATGGGCAGGCTTGCCTTCCAGTCTGACAGCGAAGGAGAAGTACAGGCTTCTTTCAGTGTGTATTTGGTTCTCCAGTCCTCCCGTCACAGTGGGCACCTTGGCCCTCTCTTGACAGTATGGGATCTGACAGTCACAGCTCTCCTTTCTCATCTTCTGGATGTGTCTCTAAGGACAGGCACAGGGTCACCCTGCTGGCTGCGTTATTCTCAGGGTCTGTCATGTTGACTTCAGCTACACCCGTCACTAGCACTCAGGTGTGTGTGAAGTGAATACATGAGTGTCCACAGTGAATGGGCTGTGTCCTTCAGTGTGGACTGCACTCTTGACTCTGCGTGCTCCTCTCCCCAGAGCCACTAGGCAGGAAGGAGGGAGAAATATCCTTTGGATTATAAATTTTATAAAAGTGTTATTATTTTAAAAATACAAACGTGGTAGAAGAAAATGTAAAATCCACATGCATTATTAAAAAAAAAGTGAGAATTCAGAGAAATCTTGATTTGCTATCACTCCTTTGCATGCCGTATGCTAGTCTCCAGGACATGACTGCTTTGTGCATGCTCTCTCGACTGCATTTGGGGCAAAGTGAGAAGCCTACCATGTCCCTGTTGCCTCCCACTGACTGCCACCTGCCATAAATTTTGTCTTTGTGTTCTCCTGTGAGTCAGTTGTGAGCCCAGGGCCATGTGTGACTTCCTTTGTTCTAGTCCCTTAAGGGAAAAAAGGTTAATGACTCTGTGATATCCCTTAGAGATGGCTTCCCACCTAAGCTGGGGCCTTTTGTGAGTGTCCTGAAATCTCACACTGAAATGTGACAGGTTATACTGAGGTCTCCCATTTATCCATTCACAAGTCTTATTTTATTTTCGTTAAGTCTGTAGCACGCTCCTACTGCAACAACCACATGAGTGATTGTAAACAGCTAGGAGTAATTGCCTTTGAATGGGAAAAGCAGACTGTAAATTTGCTTGGTGGAGGGCAAACAATTTTTACGTCAGCCCCGCTAATGTGACATTTGTGCCTAGGTGATTGAATGCTCTGGCTGTTAGACACTGGAACATTTACATCATTGTTCCAAGTCCTATGGAATCCAGGGCTTTCTCTTGAGACCCACAGTCCTTAATAATTCCCTTTTTCTGTGCTTCAGGGCTAATGAGGCTTTTGAGTGTAACATCTGCAATTGCAAGTGTAGCATAGTTAGTCCAAGCCAGAGTAGCTTGGCCACCATCAGCGCTTGCTATTCCTGTACCTTACACTGTGTCTTTTCTTACCTTTTTGCTCTGGAAGAACATTGAACTCAAGGTGGAAGTGGAAAGTCTGAAGCAGAAGCTCCAGGAGAGAGATCAGTTGCTCATCAGTGCCTCGTGAGTACCCGTCAACCAAGAGCTTGGCCGTCGGGTCCCACGGGTGGGTGTTGGGCTGGGCAGTGAAGCACAACCAGCTGCTTCTTTAAGCCACTTGTTTTCTGACTGGCATCTGACGCTCCTTGGAGCTTGTAGTTTTTATTAAATTGTTTGTCAACTGTTTTTAAAGTATTGTAGTTATAGGAAGATGTACAGGACTTAAGGGCAAAGTGTGATGGACTTGTATGAAGCAAAACACTATGTGAGACCCCCATCTGAGCCAGAAAGGAAGCTTCATCAAGCTTCCAGAAAGCCCCCTTGCCTTCATGTTCTCACAGCCTCTCCCTTTTCCCAGGACACGCACTGCTCTCAACATAATTACTTTGTTCTGCCTATTTTTGAACGTTATATAATTGGAATCATACAGTAGGTCCTTTTTGGGTCTAGCTTCCTTCCCCAGCCGTGTTTGTGAGAGTCAAGCCACCTGTGTTGTGTTTTGGGAGCTCATTCGTTCTCACTGATGAAAATGCCAAGGAGTAGAGGGGGTTCTAGTGGGTAAGGCTGGGAGGCAGAGGGATGGTTTCAGCTAGTAACTTGTTTTAAGCCTGTTTTGTGTCCTAGGGACTCTTGTAGTATGTTGTTTAAAGGAAATTGTTGGGTTTTAATGCTTAAAAGTTAGAAACCTACTATATCTATTAATAAGTAAATTTATTTGAATCTTTATTGAGTGTTGACCTGTAGACCGCCTGACTCCAGAATTACTAGCACCATACAATGAAGCTCTGCAGGGACACCACTCACAACCCAACCCCATAGCTGTAGGCTCCCCTGAGGCACACTATGAGCAACTAGGGTGTTCTAGAGGTGTGCTGGAGGCTTGTGGTGTGACAAGTGGAGACCCCAGAATGTGCCCAGAGTTTGCTCCAGAAGAGTGGGAGGTCTTCCCAGGTAGTCCACAAGGGCTCCTTGGACGTCTGTGTAGAAGTGCTTCTCTTGACATGACAGTGGAACTCCTGTTGGGTATGGAGCCCCGGGAACATGCTTGAGCACTCCAGGCTGGACCATCGCTGAGTCTGGTAGCTCCAAGTTGGCTGTTGTAGCTTATAGGCAGACCAGAGACTCCTAGGCACAGGCTCCTTTTCTGAGTGGCCCTGAATGAGTGAATAAATTAATAAATATACCGAGACTAAGATCTTCATTGTAGTTTTTTCTTTTGGAAGTGGCTCATTGTTTGGGCACTGAATCAAGTCTCTTGTACCAGATCCAAAATCAGTATGTGACTTGCTCTTCTTAATAGTCATCGCCTTACCCTAAACATCTTGGGTAGTACTTGTTTTTGGCAAAGTACATATACATTGGAATTTCTGCTCACAAGGGCTCATATATATTTCTCAATACTGTCACTCAGGAAGGGACACTTTGGGTACTTGCATGCATATTTGTATATTTTCCTAAATGCCAGGCTTTATATTCAAGGCCCTTCGTGATCTGACCAGTTTTTGTTAACTTATTTAGAAGATTCTTATCAAATGGCAGTTGTGTGTGCACTGTATGAGGCTCCTGGTGATACAGTGGTGATCCAAACAGCTACACGACACTTGCATTCTTCTGGGAATGATTATGATGAGATATTTACATTAGCAAATGTATGAATGCAGGTTGGGAGAAGAACTGTAAAGAGAAAGGGAGCCGTGAAAGTTTGTAGGTGTGGTAGCAGATATGTAGACAGCAAAATAGGAAAGGTACACCTGTGGAGATGACATTTGACATGCAGTATGAGGTGCCAGTAGAATTAGGCGGATGCGTAAATGGAGATGTGTCTAGGAAGAGACTGTGGCAAGTCTGAGGAAATAGGAGGAGAGTAGCGGCACTAGGCATTTTGGTCTTTGTTCTAAGGTTAGATAAGTAAGTGACACAGTACGGAGTTTGCTTTTCAGAAAGGCCATTCTGAATGTTGGGTGGAAGAGGTATTGTGAGGGTGCCAGGAGACCAGTGAGGAAACCAGCCGGGTGGGTGAGGTGAGCTGAGTGCTGACATGGATGGATGGCTAATGGGAAGAGCCTTAGGAAGCACAGTCCCGTTCTTGGTGATGGGTGAGAAGGGAGATGTTGCATGTATTAGTCATAGTTCTATTGCTGTGATAAAATAGCTTGACAGAAGTGATTTGGACAGAGAAAAGGTTTATTTTAGCTTATAGTTTCGGAGGGATAACATCCATCATGACAGGGAAAGCGTGGCAGAAGCAGGAAGCTGACTGATCACTTTTTTTTTTATCCACAAACAGGGAACAGGAGAATAAAAAGGGGGGGGGAGATTATTCCCAGTATACAAAACCTCAAAGCCCACCCCCAGTGGCATTCTTCCTTCAGCAAGGTACTATAACTTTCCCAAACAGTGTCATCAACCAGGGACCAAGTGTTTAAGTACAAGAAGAGCCTGTGTGGGGCATTTCTTATTCAAACCACCACACAAGGAGAGGCTCTTTGGGATTAAGGTCATGAGCTCTATTGATGGATGCTGACATTGACTTAACAATTTCAGCTTCCTCTCTACCACCTCTTTCTCACATCCCAGACGTTCCATAACTGTTCTTACTCTAGCTTCTGAACAGTTGCCTTCCCTTCCTTGCTTTCCCAGCCCAGTGCCTTCCCATCCTCTCCTTGTTCTAAAAGACTCAGACAGGGATCCTTGTAGCCTGCACTTGCCTCTTTCATAGACTTCTCCGTCATATGGTGTCCATCCTATGTGGGTATCTCTTTTCCGTGTCTAAACACTTTCGCGCCCAAACATATCATTATTCAAGGAAGACCCTCATTTTATAGAGGAGGGAATCAGGCCTTGTAAAGAGAAGGGCTGTGGCCTTAGAAAGGTCAGAACTTAGGTTAGACGTCAACTCTCACTTTTTTTTTTTAAATCTTTCATGTATTGACATAGTGTGTGCATGGTGTGTCTAAGTGGTCTTTCAGTGACTACCTCATATTTGCTGATGGCCCTTTCCCTTTTGCTCCTACTTCCCAGAGCCCAGCAGTTTGTCTATGGTAGATGTTGATGTTGTCTTGTTAGTTTAATTCTATCAGCTATTTTGAGTTGAGTTTTGGCTGGGGAAGGGGTAGAACATGGGCTCTGCCACAGGAAAAGGACAACTCTAATTTGAATGGAAATAATCTAGAGGAAATGTTGAAGGTTAAAAATAGTAACAAGGAAAATGTTTATGGAAGGTTCTTTCACACTGAGTGGAAAGCTGGTGTACAACTCTTGGTCTGATCCTCTTTCATAGGATCTCCAAGCCAGTTCTGTACTCTTTCATAGGATCTACAAGCCAGGTCTGATCCTCTTTCATAGGATCTCCAAGCCAGTTCTGTACTCTTTCATAGGATCTACAAGCCAGGTCTGTACTCTTTCATAGGATCTACAAGCCAGTTCTGTACTCTTTCATAGGATCTCCAAGCCAAGTCTGTACTCTTTCATAGGATCTACAAGCCAGGTCTGTACTCTTTCATAGGATCTACAAGCCAGGTCTGTACACTTTCATAGGATCTCCAAGCCAGTTCTGTACTCTTTCATAGGATCTACAAGCCAGGTCTGTACTCTTTCATAGGATCTCCAAGCCAGGTCTGTACTCTTTCATAGGATCTACAAGCCAGTTCTGTACTCTTTCATAGGATCTCCAAGCCAAGTCTGTACTCTTTCATAGGATCTCCAAGCCAGGTCTGTACTCTTTCATAGGATCTACAAGCCAGTTCTGTACTCTTTCATAGGATCTCCAAGCCAGTTCTGTACTCTTTCATAGGATCTACAAGCCAGGTCTGTACTCTTTCATAGGATCTCCAAGCCAGTTCTGTACTCTTTCATAGGATCTCCAAGCCAGTTCTGTACTCTTTCATAGGATCTACAAGCCAGATCTGTACTCTTTCATAGGATCTACAAGCCAGGTCTGTACTTGTAGCCCAGATTCTACAAGAGAAAAACAAAATGGCAGAGGGAGAGAATAAGCACTGGTTCCGATCCTCCTTTGTCCCAAACTTGTATGTCCTGTGCTTGGCGGTTGTGTGAGGCTGCCAGTCTACCCGTGTCAGTGAAGAGAAAGCTAAGATCCAGAAAATTGTAGCAAGTTGGCTCTGCTGTAGCTCCCGAGCCCACTCTGGCTTGATGTGAAGTAAACATATTTGTGTGCTGGTCTTCCATTGTTCTGTGTATAAATTACAATAAGGGGGCATTAAAAACAAAAGCAGTCATATTGTTGGGAGTAAATTTTATCTCTGTAGCTTTAAAACACAAACAAAAAATAATAATTCCATTAACAGAGGCAAATTGCACCATACTGCTGAGTATAAATTTTATTGCTACAGTAACTGTAAAATACAAAGATGATAAATGAAACGTTGGAACATTTATCTTTGTGAGTTTATTTTACTGGTATAACTAAAACACAAACAAAGTGAATAATGCTAGTAGTTGTTCAAAATTGTACAGCCTCTTGACAGCATATGTGATTCAGGCAGTGAAATGGCAAGATTAGATCTGGGCTGATGGAAGGGAGTCCAGAGTGCAGCAGAGGAAAGGGGCCATACAGGGCACTATACAGCTCCATGGCTAAAACATCCTGAGCACCCAGGTAGAAAGAATTCAGAACCAGAACCATCTGTGTAGGAGCTGGAGGGGTGCTAAGTGTTCTAAGTGTTTGTTGTGGAAGTATAGGGACCTGAGTTTGGATTCCCAGTGCCCATATCAAATGTGGGAAAGGTGTTTGTAACCTGGGGTGTGGTGGCAGGGGAGATGAGGATGATGTTTAAGGAGTTACAGGGTCAGTGATACACCTGTTTAAAAAAAAATAAGGATGAGAGCAATAGAAGACAGTGACACCCTTTGTCCTCCATACACATGTGTGCGAGCCACACATTGAGACATGCAGAAAAGGTAAAAATCTTTGTCTACAGCTTGGGAAAGAGAGGAGGCAGTGCACAGTTGTTCTTGTCTGTAATGCCCCTTGAGGAGTGATGGAAATGACTGTGAGTCACTGTGAACTGGAGACAGCCCTGGTCCCAGAAGTGAGCTGAGTGAGTGGGGGCTGAGGACACTTAGGGCAGTGATCAGGAAGGAAGCATGTTGGCCTAGGTTCTGGCAGGGGCTGATCTGTTCTGAGCTCAGACTCCAGCTGAGGGGTGGCAGGAGGCCTCTCAGCAGCACAGCAGGGTTTGTGCTGCCCTGGCCTCACAGGAGAGGCCTCCCAGCAGGGTGGGAGGGGGAACCTGCAGAGTACTGAGGCAGGCCTGCAGAGGACCCCTTGTGGTAGCCCATTAGTTCCAAGAGGTAATCATCTCATTTCCCTCATGAGGAGACTGAGGTGTAACAACTTATTTACTGAGGCTAGAAATTTTACCCAGAGCCACACTGGGGTTGGGATAGAGTGAGAATTTAGAAGCAAATCTGTCCAGCCCGAGCCGGTGTTCCTCCTTTCAGTTATTCACACTGGATTCTATTATTGTGATATTGTGGTGGCTTTCTGAAGCCTTGCTGAAAGGAAAACTCTTCAATAAGGGCTCTGTTTGCAGGTGATTTCTGTGGGAGCTTGGACAGCCAGGAGAGCCCTTTAGGTGCCCTGTTCTGGTGAATGGTTCACGTGGTCCAGTGTGTGAGCATCTGGTTACAGGGCTTTGGGTTAGGGAAATTAATATACTCCTGGAGTCAAGTGAGGTACAGAGTGGCAAGGAGTTTTGTTTAATTCTTCTGCTGTTGTTTTTCTGAGAAGCCAGCTTTAGGTGGAGCCATTTCCTCAGTTTTCCTTCTGGAGACTGCAGCCATTGAGGATGCAGGGAGGACAGAAGTCTCACAGCTGCAGCCAGCACCTCTCTTTCTGCATCACTGCTCATGGCCCTGTGTCTGGTTTAGTGTCTCCCACAGAGAGAACATTCTAAGGCCACAGCCCAGTGCCCTGGACATTTAATATCACAATACCAGGTGCAGGGTGCTTGCACCCAAGTCCCTCTCTCACCCTAAGTCGTAGTGTGTGCTGGATCCATTTTGGTGTACTTAAAACGTTTGCCCTCAGGCTGGTGCAAGGTGGAGCATGCAAATGCTAACCTCACAGATCTGCTTGTTGCATGCTGCTTCTTTGCCCAATGGTTCCTGTACCACCTTCTATACCTCTGGTGTAAGAGTACTAGCAGGAAAATTGGCAGCTGCCATCAAGAATATTAAAGTGTGCTTACCCTTGGGCTCAGGGATTCCCCTTCTAGTAGTGTGTCCCTAGAAACCATTAAGTCACAACACTAATGTGTAGTGAGCAGTTTCTCGGTACCAGGCACCTCTTCTTAGATCTTGGTGTTAGTCACATGTGTTCATCAGAAGCAGCTTAGAGACTTGACTTCATAAAGTATGTTCCGTATAGTGATACAGTCGTTAGGATGATGATGCAGATTCATGTTTACTGACTTTCTAAAGCGTGTTCTCAGCATAGTGAGTGATTCACTGTCCAGGTTAGTTCACTAGTATACACTACATGGTTCTGTGTGAGTAGGTAGAGCCCTGACAGGCTGTGTGTTAAAATGTTAATTCTATCCTGTGGGATAAGTACCCCCCACCCCGTTTCTGAATTATAAGTGTTATTATTTTTTTTTTAAAGGAAACTTAGCTCAGGCAAATGGGAGGAATGACTGACAAATACCCCTTATCTTTTGGGGCTGGGGAAATTGTCATCAGACAGGCCCCCGACTCAGCCTGCCCTTTGCCTCTCTGCAGCAAAGCAGTGGAGAGTCTCACCAAAGGGGGAGGTTCTGAAGTCCAGCGCGTGAAAGAAGATGCGAGGAGGAAGGTGCAGCAGGTTGAAGACCTCCTGACGGAAAGGATACATCTTCTAGAAGAAGTAAGTCTGGAGATGCTGTGGTCAGGCCTGGGGAGTGTGTGATGGCCTCCTTTCTCCATGAGCATCACCTTACTGCAGCAGTTACTGGGTGTCCTTTGGGTCTGGCCTCATGTAGGCACTCTGCCCCTGTAATTTACCTCGTTGTCTCCTTCCTGTGAGGACCCTGAGGTACAGAGAGAAGTACTAACTGGCCCAGGTGGTTGCTGAGCCCCACTGAAGGAGTGTAGCCCTGAGGAAGACCACACTCAGATTGCTGCTGCTCGGCTATTGCCTGCCCGCCCGGCTCTTGTCCTCTCGCCAGCCTCTGTCCAGGATCTTGGAGAACTGAGTGGCTGCTCTTTTCTAGTGGACACCACAGCTTCCTGTGCTCTTCCTTCTGTCAGCAGCTGCTGTGACCCGGCTAAACATCTGCCTCTGGTTGGGACAATAGACAGTGTTCCTCTATTTTAAGCTAGCATTAAGAACCACAGTTTGAGTAGCCCTTTCCTGAAGTGCTTGGATCCAGAAGTAGTTTAGGTTTGAGTTTATTATTCTTACTATTATTCTTATTGAACATTTTTATATAACTAATGAGATATCTTAGGGTTGGGCTCCAAGACTAGACACAGAATTCACTTATATTTTACGTATGCATTATATATGTAATTAGGGAATTTTGGGCAATATTTTAACATGGCTGTGTTTGACTACAACCCATCACATGAGGTCAGGTTTTAAATTTTCTATTTTTGACATGTTGATAATCAGAAAGTTTTGTATTTCGAGCCTTTCAGAATTTAGATTGGGCTGATCTATATATTAATAATTATTATGATATTTATTTATTTATTTTTGAGGCAGGATCTGGTAGGTAGAGAGTTTGCTCTCAGACTTGCAATCCTCCTGTTTCAGCTTCTCAAATACTGTAATTATAAGCACATACTACTGTCTAAGCATTTCTTTTGCTGTGAAAGACACCATGACCACAACAAACTTTTTTTTTTTTTTTTTGAAACAGGGTTTCTTTGTAGCTTTGGAGGCCGTCCTGGAACTAGCTCTTGTAGATCAAGCTGGCCTCAAACTCACAGAGATCCTTCTGCCTCTGCCTCTGCCCCTGCCTCCCCAGTGCTGGGATTAAAGGCATGCACCACTACTACCCGGCTTGACCACAAAATTTTTTATAAAGGAAAACATTCAATTGGGACTGGTTTACAGTTTAGAGGTTCAGTCCATTATCATCATAGCAGGAAGCATGGAAGAGTGAAAGCGGACATGGTGCTGGAGAGGTAGTTGAGGGCTATATATCTGGAAAGGCAGGTAGAGAGAGATTCTGGGCCTGGCTTGAACATTTGAAACCCCAAAGCCCACCCCCAGTAACAGGCTTCTTCTAGTGCCACCACACCAAATCCTACAAAGCCTTATTTCCCAATAGTGCCTTTCCCTATTTACCAAGCATTTAGATCTGTAAATGTATAGTATTGGGGTTTTAGGGGTGGGGCGCTCGTATTCAAGTCATCACAACCACCACCCACCACACCCTTAATCAAGACACTTGAGAAAGTTGTCACCTCTTGATGCAGCACTTTGTTTGTCCCATGAGTACTTCCCAGTGCTCCTGCTTTGTAGCTTGCTGCATTTATCCCATTGGGTGAAGCATTTGCCCTTGTGAATTGAACACAGAAGCACCAGCTTGTCGCACTGGCTGCAGTAACAAGAACACATACTAAGCTATGAGACCTCCCCACAGATAGAGTTCTCCTGCTAAGCCTCACGTGTGTGCTTAGCTATCCTTCTAAGAAACCTATGTGCTAACTACTTCCATTTCTCCCTCTCTCTCTTTTTCTCTTTTTTAAACGTATTGAAATATTAGGCACAAGGTGACCAGGTCATTTGCTGAAGGTCACACAGGTGGTAAAGGTCAGGTGATCTGGCCACATTTTAGGCTCTAACATTCTGTTGTCTCGGTCCACAACACTTAGGGTTAGGTCAAGATCAAATGTGATATAAGACTTCTTGCTTCAGAGCCTGGCATTTAGTAGACACTCAGCAAACAACAGGCATTGTTGTTTGCTGCCTAAGAAATATGGAGCGACAGACAAGCCTCTTAAACAGATAGTTAGTGGAAAGGGTGGGGAAGAGAGGCCAGGCTTTTGCTTCTGGGTGCCAGGTGTTGGCAGTCTCCCAGCAGCTCGTTGATGGAATGTTGGGTTTCTTGTCTTCTGGAATAAGAACCGGGTCACACAGCAAGTATCATAGGAGAGCTGCACTTTGAACCCACGTCTATTTGACTTTTATGTTTGCGGTGTGATCTTGAGGCAGTGGTCTGTGTGGGTGGAGAGTCAGGCCTGTTCCAGATCACTTGCGTGCGCACCAGAGCCTTCCCCCAACAGACACATGGTCTAAATGATTTAGAAGATAATTTCCATGGTGGCTTCTCTGAGCACTCAGGAAAAGCATAGAGCTCTTCACCACTTAAATCACCTTGGAGATACAGAAATGCATTTTAGAAATGTGTAGCCATTATCTTAAAAAGAAATAGTGGGGGGCGGTGGGCTGTGGGATGAATTTGCATGGAGATTAGGGCGACTCTGGGACTTATGCATGTTTTAGTATTGAGAAGCGCATTTCTTCTTGTTCTCATTGAAGTTGTAAATATTGATCTGATTTTTCAAAACCAAAAGTACAGTTCTTGTAGAGCTGACTCTTTTCCATTGGAAGTGCCCATTACTCTTCCAATACAAGAGGGAAAAATGGTTTGCAAATATATTTATTACGTATTCTTTCCATGTATAGTACATTCAGGGAGGGGAAATGTGCCGGAGAAAAAGTCATAAATATTTATATTTTAATCCAATTTTCTTTCAAAATGTTCCCAATTGTATTGAAAAATTGCATCAAATGCATTTAATTTAACTGTAGGATGTGAAAGCGGCCCAAGCAGAACTGGAGAAGGCCTTTGCAGAGACGGAAACAGAGAAGGCATTTCGCCTCAGCTTGGAAAGCAAGCTCTCTGAGATGAAGAAGATGCAGGGGCAGGACCTGGAGTTGACTCTGGCTCTGGAAGACAAGGACAGGTTTGGATCTGCTCCCTGGGAAGCTCAGGTCTCATCATCTGGAGAGGGAGAAAACCTAGCCTTTCTCTCCCTCCTATCTGTCATTGTTCTTCTCTAGAGTGGACTACCTTCCTGGAGTGCAGTTAACACAGCAAGATAGAAGACTGGGCATGAGAGAAACAGGAACAAGATAGTAGTGGGCGAGAGGTGGTCACTAGACAAGTTCATGTTAGAAAGGGGTGCTGAGACCCTAAGTCTAGTGTTTAGCTTGGCTGCAGCTTCCTGGTAGACAAAAGGAAAAGTATCCCTATGGGCCTGAGGTTTGTATTACCCATGAGGTAAAACAAGCCTGGATTCAGGAGAAAGCCAGTTTTGCTTGGCCCTAGCAGAGGTAAAGTGCACTGGTGGTTCTTTCCACAAGGAGCAGTAAGTGGTGATGTCCCCACAATGAGTGCTAGTGAATTTTGTGTTATCCGTTTCCCATCATGGATTTTAATGTTGGCTACAGGCTGAAATTAAGCAGCGTTATAGAACAAAGAGCATTGTAGATCAAATACAGAGTTCTTCAGTGCGTTGAGAATAAAATGTGTGTTGTTGTGTCAGGGAAATGGATGGGCAGTAGGGCTGTTAGGCCCACTCTAATGACCAGTGTATCCTGTAGCCAAACTTTTGACAAAACCTGTGAAGAAGAAGTTGAAATTTCCTTCTGCAACTTCGTTTTCAGTTTGGGCTTAGGAAATCAGCAGAGCACATCTTCTGGGATTCTCTCTTTCAGAGGACTGAGTCAGTATTGAGGGAGCCTGTGGTCTTGGTTTCCATATTTCAGTACCCTCTTACTTCAGGTATTTTTTAATTTTATATTTGGTGTATGTGTGCATAAATGCATGAAGGTCAGAAGTTGGCCCCCTTTTCTTACTTTTGATCTGTGAAATAGAAGTGTTGTATCTGGACCTTGGTGCAGAAAATGAGTTATTAGCCCCATCTATCCCTTTGCGATTCATTTTTTCTTGACCATGTTTTTTTATTAATTAATTAATTTATTAAAGATTTCTGTCTCTTCCCCGCCACCGCCTCCCATTTCCCTCCCTCTCCCCCAATCAAGTCCCCCTCCCTCTTCAGCTCAAAGAGCAATCAGGGTTCCCTGCCCTGTGGGAAGTCCAAGAACCACCCACCTCCATCCAGGTCTTGACCATGTTTTCAGGAAGAGAAGGTGTTCCTTTTGCTGACTTCTCTGCTAGGTAGCATTCATGAACAGTGAAGAAGTATCACATCTAGAAATTCTATGTAAGTCATTGTTTTATTTCATGATCCTTTTCCCTTTTGATTGGCAGGAAGTCCTTAGAAGGCCTATGGGCTTGTCTTTCTTGGAGAACTAAGAAAGCTAAATTGGGGTTAAGGATCCCAAGGAATGAATTAGACTACAGTAGAATGTCTGAGTAGCCATAGGGGGAGAAAGGAGAATTCTTAGTAGTGGTGACTAGGAACAAAGGAGGAAATAAAAAGTCTTTGTAAAGGAGACCTGCCTTGCTAAAACCCAAGCTTATCTAGTTGGCTAGGTGGATAGAGTGGAGGCAGGAAGAGAAGGATCAGGATTGGATGGGGCAAACAGTGGTTTCTCGTTAATGTTTACAAATTCAGTGTGAATGTTCCAATAGAAGCCTCTCATGTTAAGTAGGCATTCTTGAACTGAGACAATCCTGACTGTATTCAGCCTTCACTTGGTGTGCACCTTCACCAATACTTACATATCTGTGTTTGAGTTTAAGTGATAAATTAGACAGAGTGAGATTTAAAAAGCAGCCAGTTGTGGTACTAGTTAGTATGACTGTGATCTATTCCATAAAAATACTTTACTGTGTTGTCCGAGGTTTTATATCCTGCCCAGTTCCCGCATTCTTTAAGTCCCACAGAAATCACACAGAGATCTACAGTAACTATAAACTGATTGGCCAATTAGCTCAGGCTTTTTATTATCTCTCATAATTTACATTATCCCATTATTCTTATTTGTGTTAGCCACCTGGCTCAGTACCTTTTTCAGCCAGGCAGTCACACCTTGCTTCCTCTGTCCCTAGTCACAATTGTGGAGGATTGGGCTTCCTACTTCCCAGAATTCTCCATTTCTCATTGACCTGCCTCTACTCAATGCCATCCCACTAAACTCAGGAACATGACAAGGCTGTCCACTCTCGCCATACCTCTTCAATATAGTGCTTGAAGTTCTAGCAATAGCAATAAGACAACATAATGGGATCAAGGGGATTCGAATTGGAAAGGAAGAAGTTAAACTTTCATTATTTGCAGATGATATGATAGTGTACATAAGTGACCCCAAAAACTCCACCAAAGAACTCCTACAGCTGATAAACACCTTTAGTAATGTGGCAGGATACAAGATCAACTCCAAAAAATCAGTCGTCCTCTTATACACAAAGGATATGGAAGCAGAGAGGGAAATCAGAGAAGCTTCACTTTTCATGATAGCCATAAACAGCATAAAATATCTTGGGGTAACTCTAACCAAGGAAGTGAAAGATCTATTTTACAAGAACTTTAAGGCATTGAAGAAAGAAATTAGAGAGGATACCAGAAAATGGAAGGACCTCCCTTGCTCTTGGATTGGGAGGATCAACATAGTAAAAATGGCAGTTCTACCAAAGGCAATTTATAGATTCAATGCAATCTCCATCAAGGTCCCATCAAAATTCTACACAGATCTTGAGAGGACAATAATCAACTTTATATGGAAAAACAAAAACCCCAGGATAGCAAAAACAATCCTATACAATAAAGGATCTTCTGGAGGCATTACCATCACTGATTTCAAACCCTATTACAGAGCTACAGTAGTGAAAACAGTGTGGAACTGGCATAAAAAACAGAGAAGTCGACCAATGGAATTGTATAGAAGACCCGGATTTTAACCCACAAACCTATGAACACCTCATTTTCGATAAAGGAGCTAAAAGTATACAATGGAAGAAAGAAAGCATCTTCAACAAATGGTGCTGGCACAACTGGATTTCAACCTGTAGAAGAATGAAAATAGATCCATATCTATCACCATGCACAATACTCAAGTCCAAATGGATTAAAGACCTCAATATCAGTTCGAACACACTGAACCTGATAGAAGAGAAAGTGGGAAGTACCCTACAACAGATGGGCACAGGAGATCGCTTCCTATGTATAACCCCAGCAGCACAGACATTAAGGGCAACATTGAATAAATGGGACCTACTAAAACTGAGAAGCTTCTGTAAAGCAAAGGACACTGTCTCTAAGACAAAAAGGCAACCTACTGACTGGGAGAAGATCTTCACCAACCCCGCAACAGACAAAGGTCTGATCTCCAAAATATATAGAGAACTCAAGAAACTAGACTTTAAAATGCTAATTAACCCAATTAAAAAATGGGGCACTGAACTGAACAGAGAATTCTCAACAGAAGAAGTTCAAATGGCCAAAAGACACCTAAGGTCATGCTCAACCTCCTTAGCGATCAGGGAAATGCAAATCAAAACAACTTTGAGATATCATCTTACACCTGTCAGAATGGCTAAAATCAAAAACACCAATGATAGCCTTTGCTGGAGAGGCTGTGGAGGAAGGGGTACCCTCATCCATTGCTGGTGGGAATGCAAACTTGTGCAACCACTTTGGAAATCAGTGTTTCGGTTTCTCAGGAAATTCGGGATCAACCTACCCCTGGACCCAGCAATACCACTCTTGGGAATATACCCAAGAGATGCCCTATAATATGACAAAAGCATTTGTTCAACTATGTTCATAGCAGTATTATTTGTAATAGCCAGCACCTGGAAACAACCTAGATGCCCTTCAATGGAAGAATGGATGAAGAAAGTGTGGAATATATACACTTTAGAGTACTATGCTGTGGTAAAAAACAATGACTTCTTGAATTTTGCATGCAAATGGATGGAAATAGAAAACACTATCCTGAGTGAGGTAACCCAGACCCAAAAAGGTGAACATGGGATGTACTCACTCATAATTAGTTTCTAGCCATAAATAAGGGTCACGGAGTCTACAATTGGTGAACCTAAAGAAGCTAAATAAGAAGGTGAACCCAAGGAAAAACATAGTTATCCTCTTGGCTATGGGAAGTAGACAAAATTTCCGTGGAGAAAATTGGGATCTTGGTGGTGGGGTGGGATGGGGGTAAGAGAAGATCGGGAGAGAAAAGTGAGAAGGGGAGGATGGGGGGAACTTGGGGAAATAGGATGATTGGGATATAGGAAGGTTGGCCAGGGGAGCACTTAAGCACAATTCGTAGTCAAGGGAGCCACCTTAGTGTTGGCAAGAGACTTGAGCCTAGAGTGGCTCCCAGGAGCCCAAGGCGATGTCCCCAGTTAGTTCCTTCGGCAGCTGAGGATAGGGAACCTGAAATGACCCTATGCTATAACAATACTGATGAATATCTTGCATAACATCATAGAACCTTCATCTGGTGATGGATGGAGATAGAGACAGAGACCCACACTGGAGCACTGGACTGAGCTCCCAAGGTCCCAATGAGGAGCGGAAGGAGGGAGAAGATGAGCAAGGAAGTCAGGACCACGAGGGGTGCACCCACCCACTGAGACAGTGGGGCTGATCTATTGGGAGCTCACCAAGGCCAGCTGGACTGTGACTGAAAAAGCATGGGATAAAACCGGACTCTCTGAATATGGCGAACAATGAGGGCTGATGAGAAGCCAAGGACAATGGCAGGGGGTTTTGTTCCTACTTCATGTTCTGGCTTTGTGGGAGCCTAGCCAGTTTGGATGCTCCCCTTCCTAGACATGGACGGAGCGGACAGGACCTTGGACTTTCCACAGGGCAGGGAACCCTGACTGCTCTTTGGACTGGAGAGGGAGGGGGAGAGGAGTGGGGGGGAGGGGGAGAAGGGTGGGAGGAGGGGGAGGGAAATGGGAGGCTGGGAGGAGGCTGAAACTTTTTTTTCTTTTCTCAGTAAAAAAAAAAGAATTAAGGGGGGAGCTTGGGGAACCTACATGATTAGATTTTCATCTATTGCAGTTCTTTGCTTGCCTTGGGGATGGATTGTCACAGGGCTCTCATGCTGATGCAGACATCCAGATAGATGATGACAACTGAGACCGCAAGTCGGGGATGGGAGGGAGGCGAACAGGTGATAGAAGGTGAAATGGACACAGTGGGCTTTAAGGGCTTTGGGAAATAGGAGGATGATGTTTCCAGTTAGGACAGGAGCTCTGGCGTCTGTGAGCATCTATGTGTGGAGGGGGGGCAAGTGGAGGGGAGGGTGAATGGAGGGAAGGGTGAGTGAAGGGGGTGGCGAGTAGAGAGGAGGGTGAGCAGAGAGGGAATGAGTAGAGGAGAGGGTGAATGGAGGGGGTAAGTGGAGGGGCAGACAAGTGGTGGTATGGATGAGGTGAGGGCCAGGGGAGGTGCTGGCAAGCAGAAGTGAGGGGTAGGGCAGGATGAGGGCTGGGGAGGTGAGCATGAGGGGATGTGGGCAAGCTGAAGTATGGGTTTCTAGATTCCTGGCATGTGCACAGGTCTGGCTAGACAGGTATAGAAACCTGGCTTGCAGGTCTACCATTTTTTCAATCTCAGCAGTGTAGGTGTCCCAGTTAAACTCCCAGAGACCAGCAGCCAGATGTCACCTTGATTTTTCCATTAGGATATAACCATTTGGTAAATCTCTAGGAACAAAATCTCACTTAGCCCATATTTAAGTCAAGGTCACAAGGTTAGCCCAACACAGCAGCAAGGGTCATTATTTATATCTGGGTGACATGGATCTGATCAACCACACAGAGGAACCTGCGGTTAGGCATGGCGAGTTGGTGAATCTTGGGGTCTGGCCTCTACTTGCATGGGTCCTGCCAGTGTCTTGCTGGATTCCCACCACTGTAGTGTTGAGGCAAGCAGTTCTGCTTTTCGTCCTGCTCGGCTCCTGCACGGCTCGATTTGCACCCAAAATAACTTCCCACAGGGCAGGGAACCCTGATTGCTCTTTGGGCTGGCGAGGGAGGGGGTCTTGATTGGGGGAGGGGGAGGGAAATGAGAGGCGGTGGCGGGGAAGAGACAGAAATCTTAAATAAACAAACAAACACATAAATAAATAAATAAAAGAGATAGGTCCAGGATAGGCACCAAAACTACAGAAATACTCTGTCTCAAAAAAAAGAATACAAAACAAAAAACATACAAACTGTATTCTTTTAAACACTGCTTGACCCATTATATCTAGCCTCTTCTTGGCTAACTCTCATATCTTGATTAACCCATATCTAATAATCTATGTAGCACCATGAGGTGATGGCTTACCAGGAAGATTCTAGTGTATGTCCATCTTGGGCTGGAGCTTCATCACGTCTGCCCTGGAGAGGAGCGGCATGGCATCTGGCTCACTTCCCTTCTTCCCAGCATTCTGTTCTGTCTACTCCACCTACCTAATTTTCTGACCTATCAGACCAAGCAGTTTTCTTTATTGATTAACCAATGAAACAACAGATTGACAAATGACCTTCCCACATCACACCATCTGTTTCAAAGGGTCATTATTTTCCCTACTTTAGTTTCTTCATTTTGGGTTTTGAGCTGTTCTGCATCTGAAGGTGATCATGTTGGGAGCCCTATAGACTGACTATAGCCAATAGATAGGTTTTCTTCTAACTAAATAGTATTTTTAAAAGCTTGGATTTGTTGCTGGCATTTAAAATATTGTATTTCACAGAAGAGTGAGTTCTCACTGTTCTTGATCCCAAAGATGTAATGCCTGTGGGTGTCTTACTAGCTCAAGATTTCTGCCCTACGTGATGGGCTGAGCCGCCAGTGTCCTTTAATTGTCTAAGTTCAGGCGCCCACTTTCTCTTTTAAACTTATATTTGGTGAGGTTTTGCTCTCCATTTGCTTATTAATTATGTCAGAGCTGAACCCCTAGAGGGCAGTATTGCGCCTCTCTTTAGGTTTCTGGGCCAGCAAGCTGATCCCATGGTGCTCTGATTCCAGTGCACTGCTAGGTGTTTCTGCTCCCTTCTCACCTCACTGTTGTCAGGGAAGCCAGGTGCTTCACGAGGGCAGCTCTGCTAAATCTCCAGGCCTCTACTGTACAAAACTAGGTTGCTTTCTAGGCTTAGGTAACAAAGAACTCTTTGGTGAGTTTTCCAACAAAGTAACAGTTGAATATTTAACAGGCAGGGCTGGTTTTGGAGACATAGTTTCCTGGACAAAATGCTTGTCATTTGAGCACAAGGACCTGAGTTCTGATTTCCAGCACTCATGAAAAGCTGGATGTAACGATATGCATCGCGCGCATTGTAAGGCAGAGAGACAAACGGATCCCTAGAGCTAGCTTGCTAGCCAGCCCAGCAAAGCCAAAATAAGGTGGAAACACAACTGTGGGAAAATTTGGACATTGTACTCTAACCTACACACACACACACACACACACACACACACACCCCTCACATGCACAAGTAGCATGCCAGCTGTCATTTGTTGATTTCAGTTGTATGTCAGAAGTGTACTTTTTTCAAGTTGCCAACACAGGCTCAGAAAAGTAGAATGACTTAGCTTGGTCACAGAGCAGCTAATCAAGCACATTGAGTTTGGTTCCAAAGAGGGAAATGTTCACATCTTCTAGAGGGCGTTATGGTTGTAGGTGGCAGCGTTTCTCTCAGACTCAGAGATGGAAGGTGCAGTTAAGGAACTCTGGTTTTATCAGGAAGGATAGAAAGGGGTTTGGGCAGAAGGTATTGATAACATATGCAAAGGCATTGAGGAACACGAAAAGCTTTGGGGTGAGCTGTCTGTGAGCTGCTGAGTACTGATCAAGGTCCGGATGAAACTCGGTTGTTATGACCTAAGAGCAGGGTGACTGGATGCCTTATCCTGAAGTCTGATTGTTATCTTGAGACGGGTGTTTTTAAGCATTGTCTGCTAGCTGTGGAGAGATATCCCCGCTTTTTAAATCCACACCCACCCAAACAGCTCTTGATTGGTTGTTTGCTTAGACTTCAGGGACAGATTTCTTTCAGAGAGGGGATTTCTTACTCAGTAGTCTGCTTCTGCTGGTGAGGGATGCTGAAGGTCTGAGAAAGTGCTTGACTTGAGCAGCCCAGGTGCAGCTCAGAGCTAAATTCCTGGACGAGGCTAGAGACACGTGGACTCATTAACATCCCATAAATTCTGGCCAAGCTCTGTGACCTGTGAGAGAATGCAGTTCTGTTTGTGCGTATTTATTGGACACATCTACTTTGAAGATGTCTGGCCCAGCTTC
>NW_024545063.1:0-34816 GCF_018167655.1 Microtus oregoni
GACATAAGTAGTGGGAACCAAACTCATATCCTCTGCAAAACAAAATGGGTTTTTTAACTGTTCAGCCATCTCTCCAACCCCACAAATTACTTAATTATCATACAGTTTCTAGGGCTTGTTATAAGGTCTATGTCAATAACAAAACATGGTAAAAAGGAGGATGCTCACTTGCTTGTTAAGTCTTTCTGAATACTTAGAGAAAGAATAGAGAATTGAAAGGACACAAAAAAGAATAAGGTACCAACAGATCTAGGCAATGAAAATTCTAGTCAGGAGAACTGTGTGTGTAAGCATATATGGCAGCAGAAAGGGTCTACTTTTTCACTGCCAATATACTAAGTACGACATGAAATAGTGGCAAAAATACTAGAAAGGTTGGGTCATGTTTTGACATTCTACCATGAAAAATCTCAAGTTCACCTGGGTAGGAAATAAAACAAAACACAAAAATTAAATTCATTTTGAAAGCTGTAGTACACTAGGTACTAATTAGGACTATCTACCACAATCTGTAGTTGTTTTTTTTTTTCAAAAATGCAAAAAAAGCAAGACAAGGAGAGTCTGATTCAATAGGTCTGGAATGTGGTCTGGGCACTTGCCACTAGGAGACTACATACACCCAAGTTATGTATCACCATGAGTCATAATCTACTAGGCATAGCGAAAACACCTATAATTCCAGCATTTGGGATGCAGAAGCAAGAAGGAAGAGCTCCATAAGTTTGAGGCCAGCCTGGTCTACATAGCAACTCCCATGATAGCCAGGGCTACATGATGAGACTCTTTGGCAAATCGTTAAGGAAAAAAAAAAGTCATATTATCTCTAAAGAAATCTATTGGCAATATATCGAAGCATGTTTGCGATCCAGATACAAGTGAAGGAAGCAGATACAGATGAAGCAAAAGAAGGCTGATAAAAACATGACAGACTGTAATGATATTTCATTTGTATTTTAATAAATAAAGCTGCCTGAAGATCAGAGAGTAAAAACAGCCCCACTGGTCAGTCTTACAGACCGACAGTGGTGACACACACCTTTAATCCCAGCAGCCACACTAGTTTCCTATAAAAACAGGTGGTAGTGGTGAACGCCTTTAATCCCAGCCATAGAGAGGGGTTTCACGCTTGTTTCCACAGAAGAGAATCTATGGATAACATCAAAATTCATCAGAATTCGGTTTGGAAAGGAGAAACCTCTTGATAAAGAGAAATGACAGCTCATCCACACAGGTGACAATCCTACAGTTGTAAGGGTTGGGGCATGGTTCCGTTCTTGTCTTAGCAGGAAAATAGAAAATAGCCATTTTCGAGAAGTCGAGAGACCTCGGACATCTAGATGCCTAAAGCAGAAAAGAGAGCTATCCAGAAAAAGAAAAAAAAATCACAAAGCAAAGAAAAATGTGACATATGATATCAATATTCTCTGCAGAGCAAAATCTCACCACCTAAGCATACCTATCTATTTACTTCTCAATAATGGTAGTCCCCACTCACTTAAAAACCAGAGCTGGCTTTGGAGTTGGACTGTGACTCTCCTCTAAATCCAAGAATGATATTAAAATAAAAATTGAATTTCTGTCCTCTCAGGAGAGCCACCTGGTGTGGGACAGAAGGAAGATAAAATTCTAGGGACTAAGTTTATCAAAACTCTGCTTTAAAAAACTCTACTATTTCCTATACCAATTTTTGAATACATGTCTATTGAAATTCAAACTATCATTCTGATATGAATAATGCGAAGTTTTCCACAGTGAACAATAAATTTTCCTACAGTAATCTCTGAAGTATCCAGGAAAAAGATGGGGCCCCACAACGATTCCATCTAGTTCATATGATGCCATTCAGCTGATAGCACCACTTGATGATCGACTCTGGACTACAAACTGCTCAGAATAATTTCAAGGTGTCTAGTTGGGATGATACAGCACAGCAGACTACTCCAGCCAGGACTTGAGAAAAGCCCCGAACTTTCCCACTAAGCACAGAGTGTGTGGGGGGGGGGGGGGAGATCCAACAATTAACCCAAATTTTTCTTTTCAGGATCCACTAAAGATACCATTGCCCCCAAACAACAGGAAATAAATTTAATAATATGATGCCCACATTCCCAAGAGGTGAAGTGGGTGGTTTTAAGTTGTTCAATGGATTATGGATATTTGTCATTATTTAGGGGGGCTGGTTACAAGTTACTATTGATAATGGTCAGGGGAAAAAAAAGTTAAAAAAGGGAAATTAGATTCAAGGTTCCTGTTTTAAAAAGAAACAAAGAGGGATACAGATATGATAGGATAAAAGGGTAGATTATTGAATCTACTCTGAAAAGAAAAAGGTAGGCTATAGATATAAGATTAAAAGGTAGATTTTTAAAAAGATTTATTTTATTATTTTATATACTGTGTTCTGCCTGCATGTATGAATGTATACCAGAAGAGGGCACCAGATCTCATTATAGAGAGTTCTGAGCCAACATGTAGTTGTTGGGAATTGAACTCAGGACCTCTGCAAGAGCAGCCAGTGCTCTTAACCTCTGAGCCATATCTCCAGCCTGAAAAAGGTAGATTATTGAATCCACTTTTAAAAAGCAGCTACTAGTTTTAAATGTTTTACATTGGATTGGACTTTTGTACATTGATACAAATTTGAGATTAATTTTTTTAAAAAAAACATTTTGTTCATACGTTTCCAATCTTGGTCAAAGTATTGTACCTATACAGCTCATTTAACAATGTAATGCAAATTTCTAGCCTTTGAAAGTTATTATTACCAACTGTTTAGGATAATAAGGAAATGCAGGTTAGTAATTAGTCACCTATTATAATCGAACCCAGAATTTACTTTCTTTGTGGCAAAAGTAAGCCACTGGGCAAGAAAATGCCCTTGCCTCAACTGCTGACAGTATGCTGTCCTAATTGTACAAGCAGGACACAAAAGAAAGTGACTGCCAAACATTGTCAAGACAGGAGGAACAGCCCTTCAGAATATCCTGCTTCACAAAAAAGTCTGTTGGTTACGCTAGGCCTATAGGCTGAAGACAGATGCTCCAAAATTGCAGAGAACTTTGGTGACTGTCCAGGCAGCCATCTGTTTCTGTCATTTCTCACATTTTTTGAAGTCACTTGCTCGCACTTCCTGCTTACACAGTTAATATTATCTACTTTTGCCGGGCAATGGTGGCACACACCTTTAATCCCAGCACTCGGGAGGCAGAGGCAGGCGGATCTCTGTGAGTTCGAGACCAGCCTGGTCTACAGAGCTAGTTCCAGGACAGGCTCCAAAGCCACAGAGAAACCCTGTCTCAAAAAACCAATATATATATATATATATATATATATATATATATATATATATATATAATCTACTTTTGGGGAGTTGAAGACGAGATAGTTATAGTTTTCCTTGTTTACTTGGTGCAGAAAGCAAGTTATAATAGAAAGTAAATTGGAACAATAGAAAGTAATAGATACAGGACTTTGGACTCACCAAGCTAGGATAGATATGGAGCATTTTCTTTGAATTTGTCAAATGTAAAAAAACTAGACATTGTTGGTGCACTTATTGCCTGTATATATTATATATAGTTATAGTACTTATTGTATATAGTTTTTCTTATATTAGTTATAGCCTTTTTATTTTAGACCAACAGGGAGATGCAATATTTTATTTGTATTTTAATAAAGCCTGCCTGAAGATCAGAAAGCAAAACAGCTCCACTGGTTGGCCTTACAGACTAGTCACACACCTTTAATCCCAGTGGCTACAATAGTTTGCTATAAAATCTGGGCGGCGGCAGTGGTGCGTGCCTTTAATTCCAGGCCTAGAAAGGAATAGAATACAGGAGGAGAGAGCTCTCATACAGTCTCATTCTGAGGATTTCTGAAGGCAGAATCACCATTTTGGACTAAGGCAGAGGTAAGAGCCAGTGGCTGTTTTGCTTTTCTGACCTTCAAGGTTGAACTGGGATTTTATTAATCATGCTACAACAGACCAAAGGATTTCAGAAGGAGAACTTCTAACCTTACATGTTTCTTTAAAAGTTAGTTATACTAGAGGACAACACTTGTTGGAGCCCATCTTAGACCCCAGCACTAGGGAGACAGTCAAGACTAAACAGAGAAGCCCTGATTGGGGGTAGGTGGTGAATCATACTAATCATAGTTTTCAATTATACCAATAAAATCAAGTGTGTGTTAATGTCAGACAAATATAAGTAACTATACCCTAATACATTAGGCTTCCAATTCAGAAAACATGTCAAATAAAGTTTTGGCTTAAATGGGGGCTTAGCATTCTGCTTTCTCCATTAAGCCTACTTCTTAAGGTTGACGTAGAACATTCTTTCATTATTCTTACCCAATCCCTAAGTTATGATGCTTATTCTTCTATGGCACCCCTAATCCATTCCACTGCATAAACCAGCCCAAGCCTCATTCTCTCCAATACCATATCCCCGTCCTATTCAACTCCCTTCCTTTACTACAGACAGCTACACAAAAAATATAACCTCTGATTTTCCTGCTTGAAAAGTAGTGCTTTTCTTCACATTACAAATATACTTGCCAAGTGATGGTGGCACATGCCTTAAATCTCAGCACTCAGGAGGATCTCTGTGATCTGTGTATGTCTCTGTGACAGGCGGATCTCTGTGAGTTTGAGGCTAGCCTGGTCTACAGAGTAAGTTTCAGGACAGCCAAGGCTACACACAGAGAAACCATGTCTTGAAACCAAACAAATAAACAAAAGGAGTACTCAATTTATGAAAATATTAAGACACCATAATTGGAAATACTTGAAACTTAGTATGATCAACAAATGAAGACAATATTGTAAAAAATTAAGTGCTTTAGGCAGAAAGTAAGTTTCTAACAGCAAATTGACTGATAAGTTTTAAATTTTCGATGTTTGCCTACTTTGATATCTATTCTGAGATAACTGGGATATTGAAAAATGTAGTTTGGTGTTAATCTCCATTTTCCTGGCATACAACTACTAAATTCCTTGGATTTTCCAAAGCACTAACATTTATGAATCAGTTCACAGACATCTACAGTCCTGAGCAGCTTCAGGATGGGAAGTTTGTCATAGGAAGGACCAAGTACCAAGACATAGTAAGAAGCCAGGTAGTGGTGGTGCACAACTTTAATTCAAGCACTTGGGAGGCAGAGGCAGGTGGGTGTCTGTGAGTTTGAGGCCAGCCTGGTCTATAAGAGCAAGTTCCAGGACAGGCTTGGACAGGCTCCAAAGCTACAGAGAGACCCTGTATCGAAAAACAAAAACAAAACAAAAAAATTTATGACAAAATGATCATACTGTACATTTAACAACAAATCTGTCTGTTTCATGGTGAACAAAGTGACGTGGGTCCCTGAATTCAGGGCATACTGTGCGGAACTATATTGGAATTAGGACAAGATTATAATTTTCACTGCTGGATAAAGCCATTTAAACTCCAGTACTTGATGTGGGTCAGATATTATTTGCATTCACACATATTTTTTTAAAAAAAAAAACATTTTTAAGATAAACTAATTACTAAAAAGACACGAGTGACCCAGAAGAATGTTTCACTATTGAGACAGTAATTGTAAGAACAAAATAAGGTGAAAGACAAACAGGCCCTGCCTACCACAGCTGCACAGACAACTCTGGGCAACTGCCCAGAGTCCCCTCCCTCTGACCCCCATCCAAAATTCATGACCTCACAATCGAATCCACTTCCCTAGGCTAGAAATAATTCCCTAATGATATCTAACAAATTTCAACTGTAATGAGTATTCTAGATCTTTTTCCTAGCATCAACAAAAAAGAAAAGACCGCAAGAGATTTCTTAACATGCTACCAAAAGCCACAAAATTTCATTTCACGTTTTCATAACCCAGGCAATAAAGGGGAGCTAACTTGTAGTTTGTTCCTGGTGTATATTCCTCTCCAAATTTTAAAACTTCATCCTAACATCCTCTTTACATACATACATCAGTCTTTGTCAGTTACTACAGCCAGCAATTCATGAAATCATACTAGACTGTAGCCTTTGTTTTTAATGAGTAAAGTGGGAAGTGCCTAAGTATATTTCACATAGTAAAGGTACATAGCAAATCTGTGTGTGCCCTGCTTACACAAACAAGGACATGCATTCAAACATAAACTCTAAGGGGCAGGTTATGCCCATCTTCAGGTCTGCAAATTCTCTACCTGAAATGTCACTAAGTGACAAGGCAGAGCTCTAGTTTAATAAAATTAGTTGAATGCTGTGGAGATATGATGGGGAAGCTTTGTTAACCAATTATCTTTAAGAGACGGGACCAAATTAGGGTGTGGTTTTCAGGGACCCAGAGAAAAAAACAGGTGTACGGCCCAGGTGCTCTCTCTCTGTGGTTCCCTCACAGCACAGCTGAGCTTGGACTTCTCGTTCCTGTTTCATGAGTTTTTCCCCTTATAATAAATAAAATTGTAATTGTTTATCCTTTAGCTAGCCTGGTTATTTCCCAAATCAAGCTAACTTCTACAGGGATACCAATTGTCACAATCACAATTTATTTCTAGATCAGATTATTGAGATACTCATATACATTGACTTTAGATATTTTTAAAAGAAAATGAAATTAAGAATTTTTGAAAAGAAATAACATGTTATTAGCACACCCATGTGTACACATGTGCAAGCTTGTGTGTGACTTTATGTCATTTAATGTTTTATAATTCCTCTATAAACATCATAAACAGATATTGTTAGTTATTCCTCAGCATTTAGAATCCTATGTTTTACAGAAAAGTAAGGTTAGCATGCTGGTTCATTTCAGTTTATCACCATTTTTTATTTATAGAGAACATTTAGGATTTCAAATCAAACCCCAAACTATCAAAATACAGTCTTTAATTTATTTCCATTTTATTTCATGAATATGAGAAAATGAACTAGAACTGACAGGTAAAACAAACATTCTCCTGGACCCAGAAAAATTTTAAATATTTGCTAAAACAAAGTTAAACTTTTCATGAGAAAAAGCCATGCTTTCAAAACGTGTAAACTCAAATATAAAAATATTAAGTGAAATGATTCTTTAGTCAGGCTGAGTCTTTCAAGAGTCAGGCTAGAACTGCCACTAAAATCTCTAGTGGTTCCATATCTATAAGTCTACTTTATTGAAATCTAACAACTACCCTCTTCCTTCTTGAACTGGAGATATATTACTGTCACTAAGCAAGTTCAGGAAAAAATTTTTTGGTGGGGTGGGGGACTGAGACAGGGTTTCTCTGTGTAGCCTTTGCTGTTCTGGAACTCGCTCTGTAGACCAGGATGGCCTTGAACTCACAGAGATCCACCTGCCTCTGGCTCCAAAGTGCTAGGATTAAAATTATGCACCAGCTCCATCCAGCTAAGAGTAATATTCTGCATATATTAAATAAACAGGCAATATATCCATGATTAGGGTGAGGCTGCATTTCAGTTTTTCAATCATAGTAAGAGAAAAATAGGCCAGAAAAAGCTGCAAAGATTTAGAGTGGCAGTTGTCACTGGAAGTTTAACTTGTAGGTTAAAGTTTTTATAATGGATACAGTTAGGACTAAGTGTGTGTGCGTGCGTGTGTATGTGTGTGTGTGTGTGTGTGTCTCACAGTAAATAAAGAACTTGCCATACAAACATGAGGAACATGGTTCAAACCCCTAGCATTCATACAAAAACACACGAGGTAATCCACAGCACTTTGGAGGATCCCTAGGGCAAGCGTGATAGTGAAGACTATGCAATCAATCAACTCCAGGTTCCACAAGATACCCTGCTACAGTAAACAGAGTAGAGAGTGACAAGGGAAATACAGTCAACCTCTGGCCTCCACATGCACAGGAATATAAGTGTATACACTCAAGTATGAACATCATATTTAAGCACATACACACATGTATGTCACGCACACATCAATTTTAACAGTTCTATAGTAATATCTTATTTATGAATAAGTTATTTTTAATGAATCTCTAGATAAACTTCTATACTATTTCAGAAATATGTAAGGGGTCTCTATGAAATTCTAAACACTAAAGACAAAATGTAATATTATTTACTGATACTAAATGCTACTTCACTCAGTCCTTAAAATAATCCTACTTGTTTGGCAATGGTGGTACACACCTTTAATCCCAGCACTCAGGAGGCAGACACAGGTGCTCTCTATCAGTTCAAAGTCAGCCTAGTCTACAAGAGCTAGTTCCAGGGCAGGCGCCAAAGCTACTGAGAAACCCTGTCTCGAAAAACAAAACAAAAACGAAAGTCCTACAAACTACTACCAATTTATTCAAACAAAAAAATCAAGTAACTTGCCCAAGATACAAAAGAAAATAGTTGATATCTTTTTAAAGCAAGGCAGCCTACAAAGTTCAGGTCCTTACTTGGTCACCTATGCTACAAGGCTACCCTAAAGAGTAACTTACACTTTGGTGGGAGAAATAGAAGTACCAACAACAAAGCAGTAAAGCTAGGTGCACCAGATGCTTCAGAAGGTAAGGGAACACAGAGGGACAGAGCATCACAAACACTGAAGTGGTTTTCTGGCAGGGTTGTCCAACCCATGGCATGAGGGTTGTACAGTAACTAAATGGCCATAAACTTATACCACAAAATGTAAAAAGTTGCTTAAAACATTGAGATTGTAATTTCTGTTTTATACCTTGATGGTGTAGTTCTCAAACGTGAACTTTGTAGATGTGTTTCTCAATGCCAAAATGCTAAACTCACCTGGTAGTCAAAGACTATTCTCAGAAGACAGAATGATTAAGGATTTTGGAAGTGATAAATATCTATCAACTTCTTATCCTAAAAGTCTCACAGATTTTTAGGACTAAAGTACTCAATGTTTGTAATAAGTGAATTTTAAGTAAGTGTGTGTGTGTGTGTGTGTGTGTGTGTGTGTGTGTGTGTTGAAATCATGATATAGGATTTTAGATGATTTTATTTTACAGTGAAATAAAATAAAGGCAAAGTCAATTCCCATGCTTGCATCTTTCACCACTGCACTCACTGCTGTGGCTGCAGGAATCATGCAGTGAGATTTCAGCTGACAGAGAGGAAGGCTGACCAACCAGAAGGAACCAGTGTTCTGACAGAGGCAAACCCAGTTTGCAAGACGCTGGGCCTATCACCTTTTGTATGTCGGCTCATTCTTACATTTAGATCTTGTGAAGCCATAAGCTTGGTGCAATATTCAGCAGACTATGGATTATTGGGCACAACTTTTTCCCATGCACTGGTATACTGAGTCATCCCCCCACTCCGTGGGACCTCCAGTGGGAAATTTAGTCACACGGTAAATTTAGTCACACTTGGTTCCCACAGTCTAATCTCCACTTCATTCCCTGAGATACATTAGAAGCCACCTCCCTACAACTGTCTTCATTTGGCAGGACATCAGTCAGGAAAGGAGTCTTTCATACAGATCATATTTGGGACCTTCAAAGATAAAGGGAGATTCAAGCTCAGAGAACTGTCTTTGTTTGACATGTGTATATAAACTGGAAACTTTACAAAGTAAGAAGAGAACAGCAGGAGAAAAAGTATGTATGTAGTGGGGAATTCATTTCCCCTTAGATCTAAGTCCAACACTTGCTGTATGTAGTCTTCTTCTGAGCCCTGAAGGGGACTCTGAGCCTGGCATTCAGAGGTACCCCATAACTCACCAGTAAATCTACCTCTTCAAGCTAATGCAACATTGATTTCCCACAATGCAGTATCTTCACTTTTCTGTTAGATGAGCTAGGTGTGTGTGTGTGTCTGCATGTGATAAGGACAGGGAAACCACTAACCCAGGCACAAATTCCTTCCTATCAGTTTTCCATGTGATTTTATATACAAACAGCACACAACACTTGCACTTCAGAAACACTTGACTGTTTTGTTTTCTAACATAATCCAACTGAAAGCCACAGCAACTGTAAGAAATAATTACAAAATTGGTGTGACTTTTAAAAAAATTATTACTTCTAGCAAATGCTAAAATATATCTAAAACTAGTAAAGACAGTTATTATTTCAATCTATGATGGCATCACAAAGTCCTTTTGCTGTTCAGAATTAAGTCACTGATACAGTTCCTCCTAAGATGAGAGATCCAAGGGCTCTCAGCTACATTCTAGCATTTACAGTATTAACATCCACAAGAGCAACAGAAGGGGAGGGTGACCAGGAAACATCTCATCTAACAAGCAGCAGTCTCTTCCAGGACTGTAAGTGCAGACTTATGGGTTTGTCCTGGCATCTCAGGTACCACAGGAGCTGAGTACATCCCCCGGGGGGCAGGTGGGGATTTTATGTCAACTCTTCAGCCGATGCCACACAGGCTGCTCTGTGTTAATCGTCCTTGTTGATAATTAGATTTCATGTCTAAAGAATTCTGGCTGGGGAAAAACATTACAAGAGTTCAGGGTTTTAAAATAACACTGAAACAAATATGGAGAATGGAGCTTGTATTCTAACACATACTTTTACATGTGGAATGTCATACATAGATAAACTGATAGCTGACTACTTTCTTGGACAAAAGACAAACGGGGTGAACCATAATTTACAGACTGTTGATTCAGTGAAAAGCACTGTTACTCCTTCTGGTGCAATGGCGCAGTGAAAGGAAAAACCATTTCACAAATGTGGAGGTGAACCTTAGGACTATACACAAGACCATTCACAATCACGTGGGTAGTAGATGATAGGTCCGTGATTTAAAAAGAAAAAAGCCCAAAAACTTTTGCCACCTAAAACAAACATTTTCCCAGTAGATAATGTTGTTTCCTATGATAACCCACAGTATGGCTCCCCAAACAGAAGAGAGGAAGAGAAAGAGCATACCAACAGAAGCAAGATAAATAGCTGGAGATTTTATGGACAGTAGGTATGAAATATTAAATCTAAGCAAGCACAATTAAGAAACTTACACCTTTAATGGCACCACTCAGGAGGCAGAGGCAGGAGGATATCTGTGAGTTTAAGACAAGGAGCCTGGTCTACATGATGAATTCCAGGACAGAGCCACAAAAAAAAAAAAATAAATAAATAAAAAAAAATAAAAATCTAGTAAGCAAGAATAAAAAAGAAACACTATAATTAAAAGAAGGCAGACAAAGGAGAAGGGGCGATCTCTTCAATAGCTACATAAAATCAGGGTAGTACTTCAAGACACAGAATATGACATAATGTCTTCGAAGAGACAGAATTCAAATTATAGACGGTGACAGCATGAAATGAGGCTGTATCAGTATAGGCACTGGACCTGGCGAGTGGCCAAAACAGCATACACTACCAGTGTTCCCAGAGACAATTAGACACTTAGGTGTCTCCGCAGGACCACAGGACACACCTCTCTAAAGCATCAGTGTGGCTTTTGATCCAACATGATTTGGAGAAGTATTATTTCTGAAATGGAAATTCCTTAGAGTTAAAAATTAAAAAAGCAAAATGAAAAAAATCTAAGTGATATTTGTCATAACATCCTGCATATTCCCACTCTCTACTGCAAAGCCTACTAATAAAAGATTCATTAAATTATGCACATTCAGAAAAGCTCACTTACACCTTCCTTGGATCAACTAAATGCTCTAACTCTTAGGAGAAGAATGTGCAAATATTCTTGTTCATCAAACAATCCTCACTAAAACAACTCAAAGCTCAGGGACAAACAGGCTAAGCTGGTAATTCCTCTGGGGCCTGATTTTCTTATCTGAAATCTTAAATCTCACTTCATCTTCGGCTGGGGATGGAGACAACTTAAGAAAGGCCATACATCTTTTGCTACGACCATCATATACATTTCAAAACTTGAATATTTCAACTCAGATAAGTAAAGAGTTACAAAGCCTTACTTCCTATTATCATATTCCAAATATTACATATTGGTGGCTTAGATTACAACATATGAATTTGTAAGGAATATAAACACTTAGACAATAGCCAAGTCAGAAGTAAATATTCTATATATTTATTTTTATCCTTTTATTGCTTGATGATAAAGTAATTATTTTATCTAGAGGCATTGTGGAAATATTCTAACTTTACTAGAATGTTTCTTTAAAACTACTGAGCAAGTATAGAAACCATGTGAGGCACTTTACATACTATCCTGGTTTAAAATAATCTCTACGTATTAACATTGTACAATAATTACAAAAAGAAAAGAAAAAAGAGGGCAGAGGAATGAACAGAGGAACAGATATTAAAAAGTAAGTAATAAAACTTGTAAACCTAAACACAAACATAATTGTCTATAGTGTCAGTTAAGTACAGGATGAACTAACAACTTTGAAAATCATTGGACTACAAAATGGAAATGCTTTTGGTCAATGAGAAAGAAAACTTCTTTGAAACAATGCTCAAAATAGTTGTCTTGGAGCTGAAGAGACAGCCCAGCAGGTAGAGTACTGGCTGCCCTTCCAGAAGACAGGGTTTGTTTCCTAGCACCCACATGATGGCTCACAACCATCTGCAGTCCCAGGACATCCAATGCCATCTTCTGACCTCTGTTGGCAATGCATGCCCATAAAATACAGGTAAACATCCATTTAAATAAAATACAGATAAAGGTAAAAATACACTAAATAGCGCTCTCCCCCCTCGCCAGGCATTATGGTTCATCCCACACTTGAGAGGCAGAGGCAGGTGGACTTCTGTAACGTCAAGACCATCTTAATCTACATAGTGAGTATCAGGCCAGTCAGGACTATAAATAGTAAGACCCTGTCTCCAAAGTAGAATAAAATAAAAATATTTTCTTTCCTCCTCAGCCTTCATATGTTGCATTTTAAATAAACTCTTGACTTCTTGTGGGCCTTAAACTTCCACACATACACAAAAATATTTGCCCGATATTTAAAAAAGCATTTATTTACCAAATATCTATGACAGTCTAAGCTGTGAAAGCAGCCTCTGGAAGTGCTCTTTCAGCTCTGATCTGCAACACTTTGTTTTCATCATCTATTCTGCTTGCTTGCTATTCAGATAATGTTCAAGAATAATTTTTGCTAAATCGAATCAAAGGACATAAAGGCAAAGAAAAGCATGCTCGACGTTAAAGAACAAAAATGATGTCAGTAAAAATTAAATTAACTTTTTACAAAAAGATTGTACCTTTTTTTTGCTTATAGCTCTAAAGAACTCTCATTCTGATATCAAAATTAGACAGTGACATACTGAGACATATAATAATACTAGGCTAAATTTAGATATTCCTTCTCTGAAGCATTTATCAGCTCGCAGTCTACCTATTCAATAGTTTCTTGCCCTAAACACTTTCTATACATTATTTCATTTAAATACTACAATTACTCAGAAATTACAAATACTCAATAATATATCTTCTAAACTACCAACTTGGAGGTCAACTAGTTGCCAAGGTAAACAAAGTAACTGAGTGGCTACACTCAGCTGAAAAGACCGTCTGACTCTACAACATGTAACACTATCATGTTGAGTTGCCCATACCTCCCCCCACCTCTCTTCAGCATCGACTTTATATACATCACCTTCTTAGATCTACTTAGTCCTGAATGAGATTGATATCTTTACTTTAATGATCAGGATGACTAAGACTTTCAGAGGTTACCTAACTTGCAAGGACTGACCTTTGAAGTTCATGAATCAAAGCCCATATGGTCTTTGAAATTTATCACATTCTTTTCGGCGCTCATGTTCAAATCTCCCTTTATAAGAAAAAAATGATTCTGTATGTACAGGAAGATCATGTCACACCTGATTTTTCATTTTATCAAAACTTGAGACTAGAGATATGTCAGAGTTATGAGCACTTGATGCTCTTGAAGAGGACCCAGGTTAGATACCAGCTCTCAAATGGTGGCTCAAAACTCACTAGAGTTCTAGTTCTAGCAGTTCCAATGCCCTCTTCTGACCTTCATGGGCATCAAGTAGGCCTGTGACAAACAAAACACTCATAAAATAAAATTAATATATCTAGATTTTAAAAGAGAATAGCTATAATTAAAACTTCAGTTTCTCAAAGAAAAATGATCAGCTTCTCATGAAATTGTTTTTTAAAAAATATTTATTCATTCATTCATTCATTTATTTATTTATTTATTTATTTATTATGTATACAATATTCTGTCTGTGTGTATGCCTGCAGCCCAGAAGAGGGCACCAGACCCCATTACAGATGGTTGTGAGCCACCATGTGGTTGCTGGGATTTGAACTCAGGACCTTCGGAAGAGCAGGCAATGCTCTTAACTTCTGAGCCATCTCTCCAGCTCCCGAAATTGATTTCTTATGGTTAGCCTTAATAACACATCCTAGAGTCATCTGAGAGGAAGAAATTAAATTGAGAAAATTAGCTATATCAGATTGGTTTGTGGGTAAGCCTGCGAAGTTTTATCTTTATTATTAATTGATTTAGGTCCAGTCCACTGTGCTTCTTACCATTCCTCAAGTACAGGTGGTCCTGGACTTCAAAACAAGCTAGAGGCCAGGGGTGGTGGTGAACGTCTTTAATCCCAGCACACAAGAGGCAGAGGCAGGTGAATCTCTGAGAGCTAAGGGCCAGGAAGGGCAACATAGTGGGGCCTTGTCTTTTGGTTGAGATGGGGGACAGAGACAGAGAACAAGGAAAGCGATATCTTGATTGAGGGAGCCATTATGGGGCTCACAAGAAACATGACACTAGAGAAATTCCCAGGAATCCACAAGGATGACCCCCCCCCCCCCCAGCTAAGATGCTAAGCAAGAGTGGAGAGGGTGCCTGAACTGGCCTTGCCTTGATATTAAGATATTGATGAATATCTTAAATGTCACCATAGAACCTACATCCAGCAACTGATGGAAACAGAGGCGAAGAACCATAGCCGAGCATTGGGTTGAGCTCCCAATGTCCAGCCAAAGAGAGGGAAGAGTGAGAATATGAGCAAAGAGGTCAAGACCATGATGGGGACACCTACTGAAACAGTTTACCTGAGCTAATGGAAGCCTTCCAACTCTGGCCTGACAGCGAGGGAACCAGCATAGGACCAAACTAGGACTTCTGTATGTGGGTGGCAATTGTATGCTTGGGGCAGACTGTGGGGCCACTGGCAGTGAGACCAGAATTTATCCCTACTGCTTGTTCTGGTTTTTTGGAACCCATTCTGTGGAGGGATACTTTTCTCAGCCTAGATATGTGGGGACGGTCTTGGTCCTGCCTCAAAGCAATGTGCTAGATTTTGCTGACCCCCATGGGAGTGGATGGGGGTTGGAAGGGGGATGAGAGTGGGAAGGTGAAGGGAGCGGGAGGAGAGAACAGAGTGGGAAATGGATTTAGCATGTAAAATGAGAAAAGATAGTTTTAAAAAAAAACACAAATAAAAAATGTAAAATGGTAGCTATACTTGAGTTAGTGAGTAAAGCAGCACCTCCACGGTTCCTGCCTTGACTTCCTCCCAACTTCCATAAATAATGGATTGTGACCTAGAAGTGGATGCCAAACCCTTTACTACCCAAGTTGCTTTTAGTTAGAAGGTTTTGTCACAGCAACAGAAAAGTGACTAGACCATTTACCTACCATTCTTCTCAAGCAGATAGATGGTCACAAACAGTGAAAGAAATTAAAAGGAAATTTGCTTACTGAAAAGTCACTGAGTTTGGGCTGGAGAGATGGCTCAGTGGTTAAGAGCACTGACTGTTCTTCTGGAGGACCCGAGTTCAATTTCCAGCACCCATGTGGCAGCACACAATTGTCTGTAACTCCAGGTGGGAGGAGTCTGATGCCCTCTTCTGGCTGTTGAAGACAGTGTGTGTGTGTGTGTGTGTGTGTGTGTGTGTGTGTGTGTGTGTGATATACAGACATGCAAACAGGCAAAATGTTCATGCACATAAATATAAAAATAATAAATTATTAAAAACTTTTTAAAAAGGCACTGAGTTCAGTATCACCTTCTGCCATGATCTGCCTATAAAATAAGACAAGGATGAGGTCAAGTTCTGCACATTTCTTAAATAGTCACGGTGTGATTTGGTTCTAAACTGCTGATAGCATTTCTAGATCTGTTCTACTTCACCCACAAAATGAAAATGATCTCAAGTAATTATGTGGATATGCATCCCCACTTCCTCTGCCTATCTTAAGAAGAGGCTAGAAATTACTGATAAGGATAGATAAGCCCCACAGTAAGTAATAAAATAAAATAGCCATTACTGAATTATACTGCATATACAAGGACCTGTGTACTGGTATGCATGCCTTGGGCTAGCCCACAGCAGGCAGCTGTAGGAGGTTGAGCTGTGAAGTCTGTCTCCAGTCCTCAGATAGGACCTCGGGCTTAGCAACAGCTACAGGCTGAATATGAAAGCAGGAAACTATGAAAAACTGCTACAGCTTGCCAAGCAGCACTCCAAATATAAATCTACTTCACAACACTATTTATTCTGGTAGAAGGTAGGTAAGACTCAAAAACATGAGAATCTTTATATTCTAATCTCAATTTCCTAAATCTACCTAATGGCATTTGCACCTGAAGAGACGAAAAGAACTCCAAATGTGGTGACTCTAAAGTTAAAATCCTAAAGAAATTTCAAACACAACTTTGAATAATGGTAAATTCAAGACTACAAGCAAGCTGAGGATGTTAATAACATAAATTTGAAGAAATGTTTAAATTCAGCTATGAAGATTCTTTTATGTCTAAATTAGCAAACATCTGTGATTCAGTAAAGGAACTGACAGAAGCAGAATTTTGCCAGTATGATGCAGAGAACTCTACCTAGTATTCTGACTCCTGACATTGTTACCACGATAGGAAAAGAACACCAGGCAGACAGGCAACAACTCACCATGCTATAATATAGTATGGCTCAGGGTTCACAGGCAATTCAATATTAAGTAAGTAGATCTAAAAGGGGAAAAACCAAAATGAAACCACTTAGAACAAACATGCTGGCAGGAGCACTGGCCCACATCCAGGCAATTTGATCAGAATAATTTCCCAAGCACACCTTCCAGCAAAAAAAGAATGAGAGGGGGGGGGGGAGGGAGAGAAGGAAGGAGGGAGAGAGGAAGGGAGAGGGAAGGAGGGAGGCAGGCAGGAAGAAAGGAAGGAAGGAAGGAATGAAGGAAGGAACGAAGGAAGGAACGAAGGAGGGAGGAAGGGAGGGAGGGAGGAACGAAGGAAGGAACGAAGGAAGGAATGAGGGAAGGAACAAAGGCAGGCAAAAAACAAACAAAAACACCCCAAGGAGCAATGAGAGTTAAGTCTCCAAAATGCCTGAGCACTAGGATGCTGAGCAAAACCACTTATGGAAACAAAGTAGTTCAGAAGATACTAAAATATTAACCAACACCTTCAGCCATACAAATAGCATTAGCATTTTTTTTCTTTGTGAATGCTTCCTTATGAATTAGGAAAGAAAGTTTTAAAAAGTCTTTATTCAAATATACACTTGTGTTCACTAGAATGTCCAGAGATGTGCTAGGTACCAGTGACACAAAGGCCAGACAAAGTTCAATCTCTCACTGACTAATTGATAGAAGCAGAAAGGGTATAACTGAGAAACAGGATGCTCTGTGATGGGAGGGCATTATACTCATAGGAAGCATACCTTACAGAAAAGGGGGAGGCAGAACATGTAAGGACTTCAGATGAGAGGGAAGGCACAGAGCCAGAAGATTCCAACAGTTAGAGACCGTCAGGCAAGTAAGTGCAGCATCTGTGGGTGGCACCAGGAAACACTGAACAGAAGCCATACAGCACAGTGAAGGACCAACCAGAAGTGGACAGTGAAAGAAAAACAAAAACAAAAAAAGTAAGATGGCCAGGGGTGGTAGCTCACACCTTTAATCCCAGCACTGGAAAGCAAAGACAGGAGGATTTCTGTGAGTTCAAGGCCAGCCTGATTTACCTAATGAATTCCAGGACAGTCAAGACAACACAGAGAAACCTTGTTTCAAACAAACAGACATATTTAAAGACATTAAAAGAGGTGAACAGGTATCTCTAAGACTAAGTCTAGACATAGTTTTTAAAACTAAAAGAAGATGTGTCAGAGTTTGCCAAAGCAGGGGTCATACAAAGGTCATCCCAAGGTGGGAGGAGGGGCACTGATAAAGGGGTGGCAAAAGCAAGTAACAGCCAAGATACCTTGCAGGAATCTGTCAGGGGCCCCAGCGGCCAGGGCCACAAAGTGTGTGAATGATACACATGATATACCAGCAAATCCCCTTCCTACTTACTAGGCAAAGATGAGAGAACTTTCTTCTATCCTTCAATAGACCCCAGGAATGTTCCTGCTGCCTTCTACTTTCTCTGAAAGATATTTACAATGTCCACGTAAACCCACAGAGACAAGATACATCAAGCAGTTATTTTCAGTCACCTCAGAGATCCTAAGAGTAGCTATAAATCAGAAGAATTATTTATTCCCTGCCCCTCCTCCTGCAACAGTTTACAAGATAGAAAAATGAGTACAGTACACACCAACCACTAGACCTTTAAGAAGGGATTACTGAGTTTAGTTTAGCCCCATTTTAAATCTGAGATGTCAAAAGACATTCATTAGAAGTCTGAAGAGGAGCTAGATATAGACATCTATAGTTCATATGGAGATCAGCAGACATGAATATAGAAACCACCAGTGTGCAGATGGTATTTAATAGCACTAAAACAGATGAGGTCATCTGCAGGGCGAGTACAGACAAGGAGAGCAATATACAAACCGAGAGGTATTATGTTTTTATTTTCTATTGTTGAGAAGAGACACCATGACCAAGGCAACTTATAAAAGACAGCACTTAATTTGAGGACTCACAGTTCCAGAGGATTAAGAGTCTGCGGTCATAAGGGCAGGAAGCATGGCAGCAGGCAGGCATAGCACTAGAATAATAGCTGATGAGAGTTTACATTTGATCATTTGATCCATAAGAATAGGCAGAGATACAACTAACTAGGAATGGTATGTATGGGCTTTTGCAAAACCAAAGTACACCCTTAGTGACACACCTCCTCCAACAAGGTCACACCTCCTCATTCTTCCTAAACTGGGAACCAGGTTTCACCAACCAGGAATCAAGTCCTCAAGTACATGAGTCTATGGGGATGGAGGTGGTGGTGGTAGCAGTGGAGGTATCCTCATTCACTGCTTTAATTTCTATGTTCTTTAATTGACAAATGGGGATATGTGAATGCATGTATATGTATGTACATATATGTATTCACCATACCATGTGAATGTCAGAGGACAAATTTGTGGGTTTCTCATTCCACCTTTCTAGTAGGTTGCAAGGATTAAACTCAGGTTGCCAGATTCGTGTGACTCAAAGGCAGAAACCTCTATTAAAGGATAAATATACATAATCTATCTGAGGTATTGTAAGTACTGAAAAAAATCAACTAACTATATATATCTTACCAATCTCAATATAGATTTCCAATTAGTGGCAACAATATTTCATTTGCCCAATCTGTCAAGAAAACCAGGGTTTCACTTGAATTTCCAGACTAAGGAAGCAGGGTCTTTTATGTGGATAATTTATACTCAGGCACCTTCAAGAATCAAATGGGCGAGAAGATATAAACAAAAAAGCAGGGTCTGGGATGTCTTGGCATGTATGTACACTCAATTTCAGTATTTTATAGGGGGAAATATAGGACTCTGCTACATGAATGAAATAGAAATGAAGATCCACAGATCCAGATCTAATAATGTCTGAACACACTTTTCAAATACAAAATTGATCAATAATTTGAAACCCCAAATCCAAAATGTCCAAAATCTGAAATTTAAAATACTTTATTTAAAATATGCTAAATTAGAAAATTTCACACCATGAAATTGTTTCATGTACAAAATTACAACACTTAAATTACTTTTATACAGCATACATAAAGCATACATGAAACAAAAATAAACTTTATATTTGGGCCCCATGCCAAAACTATTTGTGTATATGCAAATATTCTAAGCCTGAAAATATCTGGTTATAAGATTGCAGATAAATAATATTCAAATTGAAGATAATGATCCTGGTGTTGGAAGTCCTTCTGTATCTGTATTGCAAAGCTGCTTTGGCCTAGACAGGGCAGGATAGAGTAGAGCGGGATTCCAAGCAGATAGGGGAGGAAAGAAGACAGAGTCCTTGTAGACGCCATGCAGCCTCTGAAGGAGACTGGTGCCTGGGAACCTTACCAGCAAACCACGAGCCTCGTGGTAGAATATAAAATAACAGAAATGGATTAATCTAAGACATAAGAGTTAGTAAATAAGAAGCCTAAGCTAATAGGCCAAGAGTGTTTTAATTAATATAGTTTCTGTGTGGTTTTTTCAGGCCTGGGAAGCCGGAAAATGATGAGCAGCCTCCATCTACAATTTCCCAAGGTTGTTTCTCCTGTGGTCAATTGTTTTTCTCTATCAACAATGTTTTTCTCTACAGACAAAATGTTAAGTAATTTTGTGTTGCAAAATACGGCTGGGTTTTTTGGTATCTGTGTGTAATATACATTTATTTTTATGTGAGAGCAAATGAACAGGCAGAGCCATGTGACAATGTGTGCCTAGAAGTCAGTGTCCAGCTTTGGGAGTCAGTTTCTGCCTTCCACTTTCTTCAAGGCGCAGTCTCTCTATTG
This sequence comes from Microtus oregoni, assembly GCF_018167655.1. Taxonomy (NCBI): domain Eukaryota; kingdom Metazoa; phylum Chordata; class Mammalia; order Rodentia; family Cricetidae; genus Microtus; species Microtus oregoni. The sequence continues at coordinate 20,576 of NW_024545063.1, forward strand.
TTTACTACTGCATACCAGGTTAGCCGACCTGAGAGCCAAAGAGTGTCCTGCCTCTGCTTCCAACCATGTAGGGAAGGATAGATGGGTCAAATATACACCGGAAGTTTACACTTTCAGTCCCACGTTTGTACGGCAAGAGCTTCACCCCGAGATAACTCCCCAGGCCACATTATAGACTGGTCAGCTTTGCTATTCTTAAAGAACACAAGGTTGAAAAACATATTGATAAGAGAATATTTTGATGTTTAAGGACCCCTGAAGACATTCAAAACAATAATTCATATGCATTCAGCGCTGTTCAGCATATGTCATGTTCTTGAGAGAGTATGGATGATTAAAACTAAATAAAGAGAGATGTGTGGAGAATGTGAGCTGCCAGAATAAGCCAGGCCAAGGCTGGTGATACACACCCGTAACCCCAGCACTCACATAGCTAAAGGCAGGAGGAATTACCTCAAAAGAGGTAAATGACTAGCCAAGATTTCCTGTATCAACAGTAAAAATGAAGCGTTCCTGTATTTATGGAGGATCCCAAGCCATTCACTGCAAGACATTTCCACAGGTCTTACATATTACATACAAGCTGCCATGACACTGAATCAATGAGAAATTTCAAGTTCAAAACTATAAAAGGAGTCAGGTGAGATGGTGCAGTTCTGTAATCCAGAGACCCAAAGCTGAAAGTCAGCCTGGATTTAAAGCAAGACGCTATCTTAAAAAAAAAATTAAAATTAATTTTTTAAAAACACAGTAAGGGGCTGGGGAGATGGCTCAGAGGTTAAGAACACTGGCTGTTCTTCCAGAGGTCCTGAGTTCAATTCCCAGCAACCACATGATGGCTCATAGCCATCTGTGATGAGGTCTAGTGCCCTCTTCTGGCATAGAAATGTACATGCAGGAGGAACATTGTATACATAATAAATAAAATCTAAAAAAAATTTAATAAATTAGAAAGAGAACACATCAACAACAACAACAAAAAAAAAAACAGCAAAAATAAATTATAGCCAGCTTGGATCACATGGTAAGTTCCAGGACAACTAGCTACACAGTGAGACCTTGTCTCACTCTTCTAGCACACCCCAAAATAAATCATGTCATGGATAGCGATAACAGTCACATAGTGGTATGGTGTCAGATATTCAGGAGACTAAGTAGGAATACTTCAGCCTTGGCAGCAAAATGAGATCCTATTTCTTTGTTTTTAAGTTAATTTGTACCAGATACATTGGCACCCACCATTAGTCCCAGTCCTCAGGACACAAAGGCAGGCAGATCTCTGCAAGTTCCAGGCCAGCCTGATCAATACAAGGAATTACAGGCCAGCCAGGTCTATACAGGGAGCTGCAGGACAGCCAGAGCTACTCTGGAGGTTTGAATAGGTATGGCCCCACTGTATCTGAATGTTTTCCCACTGGAAGACACACTATTAAGAGGTGTGGCTTTGTGGAATAGGTGTGGCCTGGTTGGATGAAGTGTGTCGCTGTGAAAGTGAACTCTGACGTTTTATAAGATCAGGTATGGCCAGTCGTACACACACTCTTTCTGCTGCCTACAGATCAAAATATAGACCTCTCAGCTCTTTCTCCAACCCCAAGTCTGCCTGCACACAGCCACATCCCACCATGATGATAATGGACTAAACCTCTCAAACTGTACCACAAATAAACAAAATGCTGATTGGCTAGTAGCCAGGCAGGAAGTATAGGCGGGGCAACAAGAACAAGAGAATTCTGGGAAGAGGAAAGGCGCACTCTGCAGTCGTCACCCAGACACAGAGAAAGCAAGATGAGGATGCCTCGCTGATAAAAGGTAGCAAGCCACGTGGCTGATATAGACAAGAATTGTGGGCTAATTTAAGATATAAAAGTTAGTAAGACTCCAGAGCTAATAGGCCAACCAGTTTATAATTAATGTAGACCTCTGTGTGGTTTTTTTTTTTTTTTTGGACTAAACAGCTGTGGGACTGGGCAGGACAGAAACTTCTGCCAACACAGTGGTGCTGAAGGAACTTCAGGAGCCTAGCTAAAGCAGCTTTAGAAGAAAAGAATTTGACTATGTTGCCTACAGATTGTTCTTGTGTTATTTTGGTGAAAAATGAGGCTGCTTTTTACCCTTATCTGAAGAGTCTGCCTGAGGCTAAAGTGAAGAGATTTGAATTAACTCCATTGGCAGAGGAAATCCCAAAACAGACTAATATAGACTCTGTTATGTGGTTAATGGTTAATGGTAACTCTAATGAAGATTTATAATGAAAAGGAACAAGCTGAGAAAGTAAAATACAAAATGTACAACTTGAGGAGAAAGGGAGCATCAGGAAATTTGAGATTGTTACAGACTATGGGACTTCTGAAGTTGGACTGAATGCATTTTTTTGCATTATGATACAGCAAAAAGCCTTTGTAGGCCTGAGAAAGGAATGTGATGACTTGAAAGAAAATGGTCCCCATAGGGAATGGCACTATAAGGAGGTAGGGCTTTCTTGGAGGAAATGTGGCACTATTGGGGTGGACTTTTAGGTCTCATTTATGCTCAGTGTGGCACAGGCTTGCTTCTGCTCCCTGTGGATCAAGATGTAAAACTCTCAGCTCCTTCTCCAGCACCAGGTCTGCCTACACACCACCATGTCCTGCCATGATATAATGGCCTAAATCTCTGAAACTGTAAGTCAGTCAGTCCCAACTAAATGTTCTCCTTTATAAAAGCTGCTTCATAAGCTCGTACTATACATGGTATGGTCATGATGTCTATGCACAGCAACAGAAACCCTACATAAATGTACATAGTAAAAGTAACTCAAAACTAACTGCAAATAAATAGATAAAAATAATTTTTTTAAATTAAGAGCACAGTAAGCAGATAGAGTTGTAGGTAAAGGACGACCTGGGAAAAGTGAGGAAAGCATTTATATGATCTCAAAATATGGCATTCCCAAAGAATAAATATTATTTTAAAATACTGATTTGTCAAACTGTCATAAAAATTATTGATGCACAGATCTAAAGTCTTTTCTATACACCAATATGCCATGAAAAATCAGGAAGCCTTTAATGCCCTCTATATAATTTGTGGCTGTCCTTAATGTCTCAGGTATGCGAAGCAAGTAAATTTTACTACTATGAAAATGAGCTCCCATCTTTGTCATTTGCTATTAAATCTTGCGCAGAAACTCTGGTTAAGGTAGATAATAACTTTGCTTTTCTTTCAGCAAGTTGGACAGCCAGGCAGAGTCCCAGAAACCAAAAGCTATTCAGGGGATTTTTTTTTTGCAAAGAGAATGAAATAAGGAAGAAAAGTTCATTTCAAGCAAATACAATTCCTTCATTTGCATGCCTTGCAATGAATACCTGTACCTACTATGAAAGAGAAGTAAGCTTTTCAGTGTGATACCACAGCAAGAAACACATCAACAGGTTCATCCTTAAACTACAAAACCCCAACCCAGGGGAGTGTCAGGTGTGACAAACCTTGTTCACATTATCATAAAACATTTCTTAGAGAAGTTTTTCACTTAAGAAAAATGGCAGACCTTTTTAATTTCTACTGGAAAAAGTTGGATTAAGCAAAAAGTTACTTTCATCAAACTAGATTTAATCCTATCACACTTCCCTTTCACCAAATGAAAATAGCTACCCTCACAATTATAAAGCTTCCTTATCCTCAAGCACTAATTAGCCTCCAGGCTAATTATTATTCTGCCCCAGGAAACACATGTTCTTTCTAGGTCCAAGGAATAATATATCAGACAGGGAGTTAGCCAGCTAAGCCATGAAGCCAGCCCCAAGGAATATTTTTACAACCTCTGATAAATTTTATACAAAAGCTAGTGAGGGGGACAAGAACTAAAAATCTGTCCAAGTTTTAATTTTTTTAAAGCACTGGCTAAAACTGTATAGCAAGAATAAATTGAAGTTAAATTCTCTTCAGTGTGTATTTAGGGGGTGAGTGAATAGGTAGATGGGTAATGTTTGAATAGTATAAACTAATAATCTACTTATCTTCATTTATCAATTTTACAGTTCTGTATCATTTTAGGAAAAGGAGCTACATTCTGATGAGTAAGATGTGGGAGGTTAACCTTCTCACTAAAAGAAGAGAAATTTAGCATCTCCTAAGAAATCCTAAAAAGGATTTTATATTTAAAAAAAAATGACTACTCTACCTTATACTAAGGAGATAAACGTTTACCCAGACAGTATAATACTACTGGACACAGAGCAAATGAGTTAGACAATTGGGGTGAAACTTATGAAAGGGAGCCCATCAAGGGAACAACCAGTTTTCATGAATGAGAAGCCAAGGGGGAAAGCAGCTGTGCTAGTGCATATGTGTAACCCCAAAAGTTTTCTTGACACGGAAACGGGAGGATCATGAGTTTGAGGTAGCTTGGGCTATAACAGAAAAGAGAGGGCCAACCTGGGGTACATAAAGAGAAGAAGTGGGGAGTATGTACAGGAGAGAAGGAAAAAAAAGGAAAGAAAAGGAGAAGGGAGCAAGAGACCTCATACAAGCTAACCATCTGTATTGAATGTCTGACCATCTGTCTGAAATGAAAAGTTTGAATATAACTTCTTGAAATGCTTTTAAAAATTAAGATTCATTAGTGCAAACAGAATACACAATTTTTCCCTCGTTGATTAATTATTCAGTTGGCAGCTAGCAGCTAGTCAAGGGCACCCTAAGGACACCTTAGGTATTTCATAAATCTATGAATGTAAGAATCTACAAGTCTTTTACTAAAGTCAGTTATACTAACTTCAGTTTAATTCATGTACACAGAGAGCCTTTACTGGAGCAAAAGCCACAAGACAGAGACTGAAAAGTCTGCACAACTTAGTGTATTCATTAACATCAGCAATACAACACTCAAAATCAAATGTGGGTGAGGACCCTTGTGTGCATTGGCAGAGACAATGTAAAGTGTGTTCTTCTGAGGACAATTTAGTGTTCATCAGCAAAACCTTACAAACTTGCATAGTAATAATTTCACTTCTAAAACCAAGGCTCAATAAACAAAGTGAATGAATATCCTCTTAAACAGATATAGTTTAACACCACCTTTTAAAAATCCCTACATGGGGATGGAGAGACAGCTCAATGATTAATTAATTAAGGGCATTTTCTGCTCTTCTAGAGGACCCTTTTGTTCCCAGAACCACCATCAGACAGTTCACAACTGCCTGTAAATTCAGCTCTAGCGGCTCCTACATCCTCTCTGGACCCTGCAGGTATTCACATTCACATGAGAGATACACAAACACAAAATTTTAAATATTTTTAAAATTTATTTTATTTTAAATTGCGTGTGTGTGTGTGTGTGTGTGTAAAATTACACTACAAAGACTAGGCTATTGAATATTCTTTAAGAATATAAGAAAAAACGCACAAGGATAGGAAGTAAACTACAATACTGTGTTTTGGTTTTGGCAATGGTGCAACCACTATGAAGTACATGTTTGTAAGCTCTAATTGACAGGAAAGCCTCAGTATCTTAGAATATGGTTCTCAGCAGTGGTCACCAGGGTCAGAATGCCTGAAATGTTACAATCTGGAAATCTAGCCTTGGAATGAATATAGTTTAGCCTGGAGCTGGGACTCATGTCATTAGTCCCAGCACTTGGGAGGCAGAGGCAGGTGACTCTATAAGTTCGAGGCCAGTCTGGTCTACAGAACAATTCCAGGACAACTAGAGCTACACAGAAGAACCGTATCTTAAAAAAACAAAAACAAAAAACAAAAAAACAAACAACTTTAATTGTATGCCTTCTACCTGTTGATGTGATGCCAAGTGCCAATTAGAAAATCCCTCTCAGTGCGTCTGCACAGGTGGGTCAGTATGTTATGGCACAGAGAAAGGGGTTTCCTGTGATCTGCATCTGAGAATCAGATGCTCTCTCACTAGCGCGATCTGACATAAGGACCCAAAAACTAAAAAAAAAAAATAAATAAAAGGGTGGAAGAACTAGCAAACCTTGGCCTGTATCTCCACACAGTCAGCAGTCCCTCGTGTGCTGTGGCTGTTATCTGCTCCCTTCTGTCATACATACCTCTCATCTTTTAAAGTACTATGTCCAGAAATGTAATTTTTAGGGCTGGAGGGATGGTTTAGCAGTTAAGAGCACTGGTTGCTTTTCAGGAGCACCCAGGTTCAATTAATTCCCAGCACCCATTTGACAGCTCACAACCATCTGTAAGTCCAGGACCAGGGGATTCTACACTCTCTTCTGACCTTTGTGGACTGCACACATACAGATAGATATGTAGGCAAAACATATCTTTATGTAAAGATAATAAAAACATAGTAAGAAAATGCCTTTTGAAACAGAAACGAAATTACTAGTTACATGCAGTATTGCCGAGGTCCACCCACTGCGGCATCATCCATGAAACAGTGCTCAGCACTATATGCCCAAGAAATGAACCAAGCTACGAGCACAAGCACTCACCAATATTATCTGCTGTAGAAATATTGTACATCAATTATCTGTAGAAAATCTATGATTTTGTGCTGTCTTTGGGGTGTGCAGATTTTAAAAAAAAATCACAGAGTGAATGGTTTGTAGCAGCTGCTGATAAATGCTGCACAGACAGAAAATAAATATAATCTATAAAAATCAGTCATGATTTTTTTTCAGCCCCATGATATATAAAGGATTCTTCTGCATCAGGAATATGAACTACAGTCATTAAAAGCAGTTATTTTTGTCATTGTCATTGTCATTACAATAGCTGCTGAGCACAGTATGTTCTGAACCATTTCTGGTAAACTCATATAATTTACCAATTAAGGGAAGATTTACACTGGACACAGTGTCACAGCCTGTAATCCAGCAATCAGGAGATTGAGACAAGATGATCTCAAGTTCCAGGACAATCTTGGTTACTGAGAAGGACCTCAGTCACAAAGACAAAAATCAACCAGTCAGCAAGGTGCCTTATTCAGTAGGTGAAGTGCTTGCTGTACAAGCCTCACAACCTGTTTGATCTCAGGACATACAAAATGATGGGAGAAGAGAACAGACTGCTCCAAGCGGTCTTCTGACCACTATATGTTCATCACGGCACATAAGTGCCACATACCCACAATATGCACACATATGGATGCACAATATTTCTTGTTTGTTTTATTTTGCTTTTCAAGACAGGGTTTCTCTGTGTAACAGCCCTGGTTGTCCTGGAACTAGCTCTTGTACACCAGCCTGGCCTCGAACTCACAGAGATCCACCTGCCTCTGCCTCCCAAGTGCTGGGATTAAAGGTGTGAGCCACCACCATCTGGCTAGATATACAAAGAGAAGCTTCCAAGATAAGAGGAAATTATTACTAGGACTTAGTAACAAATAATACTTCAGCACATACTCAGGATTCTGCTTCTTTTACACAAGTCTCACTTACAACACTTGCCAACTGAAATTCACTGTGAACAGAGGCTACGGCTCAGGTTCCAGTCTTTCATGTAGGAGCATCTGAACTAAACCCAGGACACTGCTTCTTAAGGTGAACGACACTGTTTCCCCACCTCAGGTAGAAACAGAAAAATTCTTTTGAAAGAATTTGTTATATTTCCTGTGCTTAACTACAACTAAATGTAACAGAAAGGCATGATACTTTAACTATTAGTACAGCAACAAATGACACACAAGACACTGACACTAGGAGAAAATTATGGTTTGATGTTGCTTTCTGTTGTTGCTGTAAAGAAACGGAAAGCATTCAGATTTAATTTCTATTTTACATTAAAATAAATGTAAAAATTGTAACTATAAACTACATGATACAAAAGAACTAAGAATTGAAATCTTGATAGCTTACATGAGTTAATTTGTTGTGACTATAATTTAACTTATGCCTGTGGCAAAGAACAGACTATATTACCTGTATCAACAGCCTTCACACAAAGTTCTTTTCTACACATAAAATCGTCAGATGAGTCTAAAAACATGGGTACTCAGCAGGCCAGACCTCATATTACCTTTATCCTAAGAACCATGGGAATACAGGTGAAGGGTTTTTACAGTGAATGGCCTTCCCATTGTGTTTTAAATGGTTTACATAGGCTATGATGTGAGCAACAATTCTAACATCAGACAAAATCAAAGATTAAATGGATAACAAACATAATAGTGTAGGAAGTAAAGCACATAGTTATCAACAAAAGGGCAGCTCAGATAAATGCTATTTTTAACCAAAAATTAAATGGCAAGACTGCACTTTTATGCTAGCTCAAGAAATTTTCAAGAGCAAGTGCAATTTAAAAACAGTTTATAAATTATGAAAATGTCACAAGACAGATTTATTTCCTCAGTTTCTAAAGTAAGCTCTTCCTTGCAGTTTATACAAAGGCTTCTAAGAGGATTTACCTCAGTAATTATTTTGCTATTGAAACCGAATTGAAAAACTAATGTTAACATGCATGGCCTCTAGACCTGTTAAAAGACGATAATAAGTCGGGCAGTGGTGCGGCATGCCTTTAATTCCAGCACTCGGGAGGCAGAGGCAGAGGCAGGCGGATCTCTGTGAGTTCGAGGCCAGCCTGGTCTACAAGAGCTAGTTCTGGGACAGGCACCAAAGCTACACAGAGAAACCCTGTCTCGAAAAACCAAAAAAGAAAAAGAACATGATAATCAGTGGGGATGGTTCCCTTATGACTCTAAGTTCTAATGTTCATCTCCTTTATAACATCTGTTCCAAAAAACAGTCCCTGTCTGTTTATAAACCTAGACTCAACAGAAATGCATACACAGATTCATTTATCAAAAGACATGCATACAAATGCTCAAAGCAGCACTATACCTAAGCCCACAGCCACAAACAACACTCATCAACAGGTGAAATGGATAAAAGTAGACCCAAGCTATAAACTCTGGAGAGCAGTGACCACACACATGAAGCACATGGGCAGCACTGGGAGAGACAAAGGGAAGGCATGTGTCTTCTCTCATATCACTTTAATTCTGGGGACTAAGCCAGGGAACCCAGTCAAGCTGAACATGTTTAAACATAAAACCACCAAAGTACCCTTTCACCCATACCTTCCTTTTCACCTACTACTTCTGCTTATGAAGGTCTCCTACTACACTGTACTCATGGATTCTAGAAGGGAGGACCATAACCCAGCCATCTTCCTACTTCTCAGATCTTTAAGACCTTGAAGCACAAAATCCGGTGCATGTGCAGGAGATCTCTGCATCCTTAGTTCACCGGTGCCATATGTCTCTCAGTGTTTTCAGGAGAAAGTCCTGTCTCCCTTCAAAAGTACCCTTTCAAGTTCTGCCCAAACAAACGAAACTCACTGCTTTCCATCTATAACTCTGAGAGGAGGCTCTGTCGCTCATGCTCCACAGCTTCTTCATTCAGAGACTTCCCACACAGCTCACAGCCAAAATGCAACCAGGAAGGGGCAAACCATACAATCAGGTTGAGTTTATGCCAAAAATCTCAACGAATATTGTACTCCATCATATAAATGTGAACATTTTCCAAGCATCCAATTTAGCTCCCTGTAACCAAGCATGGAGTTTTAAAATGTTTTAAAGGTTTCTATTTACACAATATTCAAAACAGAAACTGAATAGCCATATGCAAAAAAAAAAATTAAAACATCACTATCAATCCTTACCTCAATATTAAAACCCCAAATGTATCTGTAGAGCAAACATTAGGAGAATAATTTCTAGTTGAGCATGGTGGCACAAGTCTTTAAACCAAGCATATGTGGACAGATCATATGATGAGGTCAGCCTGGTCTACAAACTGGAGTTTCAAGACAGCCTGGACTACAAAGAGAAACACAGTCTCAAAATTCCGCCCCCCCAAAAAAGGGGGTGGGGATTGAGGAAGAAGAGGAGGGGAAAAAACATATAACTTCCAAAAAATACATCCGGCAGAAAATTTAAATGGGCCTAGGCTTGGCAAAGATTTCTTATGTGTCACACACACACACACAAAAAAAATAAACTAAACTTAAAAAAAAGTAACAACAAAATCCCTACGAACAAAACTTAAAAAATCCACGAAACTATATTTCTTATGATTTGCAAAATTCCAATATCTTCAATAAAAATACTAATAAATACTGAATATAAACAAAATAAGCATTTAGCCACCACTTCGACTCCTTCTACCATTCAGGAAAAAAAAAAATCTATCCTATAAACAAGGACACTAAGAAAGCAATGGCAGGGTGGGGCCTGGCAAAGGGAAGAAAGAGCAGGGCCACCAATGAATGCACAGCCTAGTGTGTGTGTGCTGGGAAGGGACAGAAGCGAGGAGACAAGAGCTGCTTTGGCTGGCTGTCCATCTGTACTGCTCAGACCTCACCAAGCAGGCTGGAGTAGATGAAGAGCACCTTGTTCTGGGACCACCGTTACCATCAAATTCCTCCTTTCATTACTCTTCAAGGTTTCTTTTGCTCCAAAATAAGAAAGGAAATTAAAAGACACAGGAACAAACACAAGTGGTGCACATAAAATGCTCTTACATGGGGCAGGGATATATTTATCATCCCTATTACTTCTCACCAATGCTGTTTATCCAGCACCGGTCAAATACAGGATACAGCATTACGTTTATGATTTTTTCCGGGTACTTGTTTCTTCCTTCATTGAAAAGGTAGCAAGCAACTTATGGATTCAGTATTTGCTGACTATCTGTGAGGCTACAAGGACTCTCTTTATGACAATAAAAATGTCACATTATAAGTACAAAAAGCTTGTCCTGAGAAAACACAAATCCTAATTAGAGCACTGAATTACTAGTCTTTAAGTGACTGTGGGACACATATACCTTCTCACTTATTCTGCACTCTTTCTCCCCATCCCCGCCCCGTCCCTATTAAGAAGTTAGTAGTATCCAGTTCAAGTCCCAGCACCAACAACCAACCAACTAACCAACAGGAGAAATAATATCTGGATTGTTTAGTGAGCAATTGCTACCCTTTTCCTAGCATGATTTTTATTCCTCCTCTTAACCACATGCTCTACCCCATGAACTCCAGGAGTGGCAAAGCCAGAACAAAGCAAAAGGGGTGGGGGAAATGGGGGAAAACTTAGCTGCTGCCATTAACGATCCTGTTTACTTTATTACACTAAACGGGAGTGGACAAACGTGTAAACTATGTCTAAGCACCAGTGCTACCATGTCAACAAATCAGTATGTTCATTCATTCAACAAGCACTCAATTAAAAAAGGAAGCATTTGTGGTGGGATTATTCCTGGAACCTCCAGAAGGCAGTCTCTTGCAGCAGATGTCCCCTCTTAACTGGCCACAACACATACCAGTTGTTTTGTAATTTGTCATGCATTCAATAATATCAAATAATAATATCAAATATCAATAATATTAAACGATTTTAATCTTTATAAAGGTACATTAAAATTTTCTTCTGGGGGGTGAAGTGGTAAAAAAAATGTTATTCCTTCTAAACACAACATGAAAAACTATAACTATAGCTGAGTGTAGCTGAATTAGCTTTGGCTTGGAAGTGGCCTTCCTAAATGGAGCACATGTACTCCATGTCTCCTCACCAAATTACGTCCTTATGAGTCTCCATTATTTCATCTGAGCTAAAAGCATAACTTTAAAATTAATTTCAAGAACTACTGTGATCCATTCATACATTGCATTGTCTAAACACATTTCATTTTGGACCAATTTCATTTTTCATTGAAAATGTCTTCTCAAAAGTCTACAAAATTAAGCTAAGTTGTTTTTTCTTTATCATACTTTTCCCATTTTAGAAAAGTATATGAACAAAATCAATGCAGTAAATACTAGTTTCACCAAGATGAGCATTTTCTACATAGTGGACTGAAAGTATAAAGTGAAAGGGTTACTAACAACACCCCAGCACAAATCCCATACCTACCACACTCCGTTTCTACAAGAGCTCTCAGAAGATCCACCAAACTGTGGGCACAGAGGTGAGTACAGGAATAATACCTTGTGGTGCACAGAGCTCAACAGTTTCTCCCTCTTTGGAAAAGAAACCAGAAGTCTCTGCCCCACCTACTGATAGGCATCTGGAATCTTGGCCCTATGAAAATCTCAAAAATCACTAACACTTAAGCTACTACACATAGAATCATTAATCATTTCTTTTCATCTTTAAAAAAGACAAAATCTACTTTTTAAAAGATAAAATATTTTTAAGATATAATAACTAATGAAGACAGGCGATGGTGGCTCACGCGGCAGGCAGAAACTCTGTGAGTTCAAGGCCAGCCTGATCTACAAGAGCTAGTTCCAGGACAGGCTCTAAAACTACAGAGAAACCCTGTCTCAAAAAACCAAAAAATATATATAATATTTATTATATTATATATAAAATTATATTAATATATAATATTAATATGTATAATAACTAATGAACAATGAGTTGAAACTGTGGTAAATATTATAAGATATTACATCCTGGGCAAAACACTGGTATTAGATAATGAACTTTTTACACTTGAGATTTATCTTTTACAGATTCCCTAAATTAGCAGTTCTCAACCTGGTGGGTCATGATACCTTTGGGCGGGGGTCAAATGTCCCTTTCAATGCATCAGCAGGGACCATCAGGAATCACAGATATTCAGATTACGATTCATAACAGTAGCAAAATTAGAGTTATAAAGTAGGAATGAAAATAACTTATGGTTGGGGGTCAGTACAACATAAGGAACTGCATTATGAAACTTGAGAATCACTGCTAAAAGGTCAAATGATAAGGCTTTTAATGACAAGGAGAAAAAAAGGGGCATTTTAATATACCTATATTAATTAAAAAATTTTGTGCTTACAAAGTATTGTTTCTCACCACCTTAGCAAGACTATCACAACTGCCCAGTAGAACTCTATGCATCTACTAAAATCAAAATCAACAAGGCAAGCTCCAGTAAACCATGCCAAAAAACATCCTCACAGCAGCTGGTTTCTAAGCTTTATAATTATGACAACACGTACACTCTTTTCTTTCAAATAACCACAAGAGCCTAAGTAAATAAAATCATGAAAATATTTTAGAGTGTTTTCCCAAATACAATGAGTTTTAGTCAGAACTCACTTGATTCTAACTTCTTTTTCAGAAATATTCATCCACTGTGTTCATCTCGCAATTTATCAATAAAGGATTCATGCTACCGCAAAAGTCTGCAGAATTATTGCTGTCATCTCATTAAGTACACTCTAGTACAAAACTCTAAACCGGTGCTTGGCCTGCTCGCTGCTTACCCTACCTACCCTCTGCTGTTCCATCACCACCATTTTACTGGCAGAACATCCACAAGGCTCAAGATTGTTTTGCAGCTCAACAAACAGAATGATTGTGACCAGGTGGCTAGCCACAAACCAGAAGTTAGAAATGTCAAAAATAAATAAATAAATGAAATAAACACAAACCTTCTTAGCTATTTTTCATTTTCAAACTCTACAGAAAGTAGCTACATCTCATTTGTAACCAAAGTTGCAAGCAGAAGCTTATTTACCTATTTCTACTGATATAATCCTGTCATCAGATCATGCCCTGAAACTCATACACATTTTGCCATGAAGGATCAGCTAGTTCTTGTTTTAAACAATATTTTTTCCCCTATCATTTCCTTATCACCAAGTAATTTTCCATATTATTTTCCTAAATTTTCAATGTATGAACAAAGACATCCCTGAAAATTAGCCCTAGAAAGATGAATCAACATGGCTTAAATACAATTAACATTAAGTACAAATTGATAAGATAAGCAAAAGAAAAGGTAACTGTCAACTTTTTGCCTAAGAACCCGCAATTCAAAACATTTTAGATACATATTTAATATACACAATTTTGATAAACAGAAGTGAACACAGAATTTATTTATCAAAATAGGGAACTTTGATCTCATTTTTACAGTAATAAAAGTATCTTCATTTTGCTTATAAGGGAAAATAGTACTTTTCATAAAATATCTGCTTACAGGTATAATCATATGAATGACAGATAAAATAATTGCTTTAAAAATACTTCTGAGTCATTTTGTCCTTACCTGCAGGCATGAACCATGACTGCATGCAGTGACTGTTCCATTGCCTAGCAGAGACTTGAAGAAACATCACATCTCTTTTAGAGAATGTGACTAATCTGTGGGTTTGCCATTCCTAAGCTATGTACAAATGGCACTCCCTTTGTACATTAAAAAAATACTTATTACAAAAAAATCAACTATGTTTAAGCTAGATATTATAAATATCCTTGAAAATTCTATGTAGCAGCAACCTCAAAAA
>NW_024545064.1:0-34815 GCF_018167655.1 Microtus oregoni
TTCTGACCCTGAGGCAGTGATAATGGAAAAGGGGAGGGACCAGGGGTCTCTAACACCAGTCACTGTCATGGTCAACATGTCAGGTATTTGCCCATTTAGCACTAGGTATTAAACATTTCTTTCATCATCCTTTGAAGCAATCCCACTGACATGGTTTTATTTCACATCAGAAGGCTTTTGCTGTTGCCATGCTCCTTTCTTAGAGATACCTTTCTTTAGACTTCATTGAACTCACGTGGACTTGTACATTATGTGTCTCCAACTCTTGGCATCAAACCTACTCTGATTTTCCAATTGGGATAAATTACCCAACAATAACAACAACAAAAACTTGATTGTGTTACTCCACCCAAGATAAACTTCAATTTGCTTCTACTGACACAGAAGGTTCTTCAGCGTGTAATTATAAAAATCCTTTCTACCGGGGTTTCCACTGCTGGGAACAGCTGCCTCTCACCTTTGTCCAAATATCCCATCTATGGCTTCTTCTTATCCTCAGATACACAGTTTAGGATGCCCACCACCATAGGTTGAAATTACAACCATATTCTATATGCAGATTGTTGTTTATTTGGACAGAAGAGCTTTTAGGAAATTATTTTGAACTTGAGTGGCTTTAAACGGGCACATTCTCTCCAGTTTGCCACAGGCCCTTTTAATATTCCACCTACACCCTCCATTTTGCATACTTAGATGATTTGTCTGCCCCTGAAGGCATATGAATTTATGCCTCTTGAGCAGGAGCTGCCTTTCCTTCCTGGTAATTACATCTGCACTTTTCATGATCTAGGAAAAAATATCACCAACAATTCCAAGAATAACACAGCCCACCCTGAAAGGGTGCATTACTCTGTTTACTGGTCTCCCCACACTCTGTTCTTCCCTTTACAACAGTGTTGACAAAACCACTATATTTATAACATGTCCTTCCACTCAGCCATGTTGATAGCTCTCCCAGAAGTTACTCTTAAAATTTTCTGTGAGCACACAGGGCCAGGGTGCTGAGAAAATGAAGATGTACTGGATAAATGATGGGCAATTTTGCAAGGGACAAAGATGAATAAGCATATTCAGGCACACCCATGGTAAGTGACAGTGGCCTAAGGTGACTCGTAAGACCAGGCTTTTCACAGGTGTCTGCACTATCAGAACCTCAGGAACTACATCAGGCCGTACAAAGGGTCATCACGCATTTGTTTTAGTCAAAAGTCAATGTGCCCCATGTAATGCTTGAGGTAAAGAAGATAGCAAGACAATACCAAAATCTCCCGCTTCATCTTCCTAACATAAACCTGAGAATGGTGAGAATGGGCTGCTGTGTGTCCAAAAGTAAGGAGAGAAACAAGAAGCAACCCTTAAAAGGGGGGCTGATGGTTCTTAGAAAAAATATTGGAGGTACTTAGAGAAGCAAACATTGAAGAATGATGAAGTCAAAAGGTAGAAGGAGGAAAGAGGAAAGAAAAGCTACCGTGTTCAACATCCTCAGCAATTGAGAAAAAGCAAATTAAAGCTTCTTTGTGACTTCGCCTTGTTCCAATCAGAACAGCTACAATCAGGAATATAACTTGTGAGGATATACTCAAAGGATGCTCAATCAAACCATAAGAACATGTGCTCAACTCTCATTATAGCAGCATTGTTTGTAAATGTCCCTCAACCAAGAATGGGTAAGAAAAATGTGATACATTTACACAATGGAGTACTACACTGCAGAAAAAATAATGACATTTTGAAATTTGCAGGCAAATGGATGGATCTAGAAAACATCATTTAGAGTGAGGTGACCCAGAAAGATAAATATCATATGTACTCACTCATAAGTGGCTTTTAGACATAAAGAAAAAAAAAACAGCCTACAAATCACAATCCCAGAGAACCTAGACAACAATGAGGACCCTAAGACAGACATACATGGATCTAATCTACATGGGAAGTAGAAAAGGACAAGATCTCCTGAGTAAATTGGGAGCACAGGGACCATGGGAGAGGATTGAAGGGGAGGTGAGAGTCAGGGAGGGTAGCAGAGAAAAATGTAGAGCTCAATAAAGTCAACAAAAAATTTAAAAAAGAACAATGCTGGAGAGAGAGGACATTAAAAGGGGGGGGGGGCTCCTTCACCATTGGTGTGAATGCAAATGGGTACAACACTCTAGACACCAGTATGGAGAAATCCCCAAAAGCAGAAAGTATATACTCCGCTATATCAGACCTTGGTGTATGCCCAGAGAACTTAAGGCCCATTCCACTGATACTTGTTCATTGCTGCTCTATCCATAATACCTTGGAAATGGGAACAACCTAGATGTCCTTCAACTGATAAATGATGCTAAGACTGTGGTATGTATACACACATGGAATTCTATTTAGCTTTAAGGAAAAATGAATATCTTAAAACTTGAAAGTAAATTAATGGGTGTTGGGACTGAGTCCTGGCCTTCAGCTGCTCTTCCCTCCTAGAACCTTCTAATTAAAGTTCCTAGAAGCTGTGCCTAGCTTAGAGGATCAGCGGATGGGATTTTCACCTGTTGGCCATTGACTGCAGTGTATTTAAGCCTACATGGTGCTAATAAAGAGGGGCTTTTGGTACCAGTGTTGGAAGGTCTGTGTGTCGGTCTGTCTCTACGTGTGTTTCCTCAACCTCCAGCCCCTTGCCCGAAGCTCACAAACTGAGTTCTAGCACTTAGAGCGCAGACGGGGGCCACGGTGTGCGGCAAATGGGAACTAGAAAATATTATATTGAGTCTGGCTAACCCAGACTTAGACAAATACCACATGTTCTCTCTTATTTGTCGATCCAAGCTCTGAATCTTTAATATAAGTATATAGTCTGGAGTAACCACAGATACAAGGGAAGTAAAAGGGACCAAGGGACAGGAACTCCACAGAGGGAGGCAGGGGGACACAGATGCTATGAAGGCGGAAAATGGGGAAAATGGAGGTGGGCGATTAGCTGGGAAGGCAGAAGTTAAATCAAAAAGAGGGAAAGAGGAGAGATAAATAACACTGAGGATGCTTGAAAAAAACATTTTCATGTTTACTTAAGGAATTTCATATATATGATATATATGTGTGTGTGTGTATATATATATATATATATACATACATATGTATATCACACACACATACATATGGTGCTTTTTAAGTAAACCCACCTGGAGTGATAATTTCCCAAGATACCATCTAACAAAATCCCCAATTTCAAGCAGGAGAAAGCTCATTTCTAGTCTCTTGCCGGGAGTTGAAGATACTCCCATTGCTGTTTCTCTTGGCTACCTTCAGAACTTGAACTTAAGACCCTATTGCTGAAGATGCCACCCATTTCACAGGACTAGGAGGGATTAGCAGCTTTGTCTCCTCGAATATGAAAGTGTTATTCAAGTTGCCCAGGGAGAAAATCAATCAATAGTCCTACCCATGTACAAAACTTCCAAGCCACAAGAATGGCCAGCCTAGGAGATTTCCCTAAGGTGCTATGGAGTTAGGCGATCCAAGGATATTTTCCTTTAAATCTTTCCCACTGCATCTCCAGGTAAGATGTGTCTATTCAAAATTAACTATACCATCATTATAAGTCTAATGGTTACCTGAAAAAGGTACTTTCACTAAAAGCTAGAAAGAGATTTGACTTTCTATAATACATACTTTCTATCCTTAATGACAAAGAAAAATGTTACTTTCACTCTGAGAAAATGCTTTACAATTTCATGAACTCTGGTTATGAAACCTGTATTTGCTCTCCTTCCATTCCTTCATTGTAGTTTATTTTCTTTCTTAGCAACAGTAAAGAGCTTTGTAAGTATTTAGATTTTGATGTTATTTTTGTTGCTTTCTTAAAAGTAGCAATTTTGAATACTTTGCCACCCAAACAAGCTGACAGCTACTGGCACTGTAGATTTGATTTTTAAAATGTTATTCTCGGTATAGTTACAAATGAAATGCGCAGTTTTCTTTTGCTCACTGAATAGCCCTTCTGGTGAAACATTCAAGTCATTATCTGCTGTAGTCTATCCAGAAAGAAGTCAATTATCTGTAAGGGAAAGTCAACAGATTTTTATGCGAGACATTAAGATAGAATCCTTGAGTTCAAGGCACTGTGGATGCTGGCGCTGAGATGCCTAAAGGAGGCCTCTAAATGTAGAAAGGAAGACCATAAAGACCAGGTGAGGCAGTATATAAGCCCTGAGGAGATTGATGCCCAGCTGCAGGTTTAAAAATAGAAGGCCAACAAAGAAGGTGGACAATAAGTAGGTGGAGATGGAGCTTTGGGTGACCCCCCAAACGTGAAGATGAGAATGATGAGTACCAGCAAAGGCAAAAAAAAAAAAAAAATGGGGAAAGGCTCTGACAACCAAGAAGGTTATGTAACTGGGCCTGGATGGGCCAAAGGATATTTCAAGGAGAGGAGAAAAAAAATCGAGGAGCAAAAAGCAGAAGAATGTTACATGAAGATGCATTCGACTGGGAAGACAGAGCAGGCCAAGGCTGACCTTGATCGACTGGCAATCATGATGGAGGAGGCAGCAAGAAAGAAGAGGAAAGCAAGAGATGACGCAACTTGGTCAGGAGTAAAAATGCTGTTGTTTTCCCTGACGAAGTAAGTTGGCCTGTGGGAGGAGATGCTAGGATCTGGGCCATGCAGCCTGGAGTCTGCAGTGTCTTGCCTACCCTGCGCCCTGACACCGCTGCAGCAATCCCTCATAGCCCAGAGCGCTTATGGGTCTGGGACCCCTCCTCTTCATGTTGGCACAGAAATTGTTCAAGAGCATGGAGTGGGGACAGTGTCCTGTGGAGAAATCTGCTCTCTTTGAGACAGAAAGATGCAGGGCAGCATTCTGTACACAACCATTTGAATGTCTTTTCTGTTTGAAGAATTTGGAATGCTGGTTGAGGTGCGGTGCCTTGGAAGTGGAGCAAGGAGGTTTCATTTGCCCAGTAGATCACATGTTGGGGGGGGGGCAGGGTGGGAGCAGCGCCAGCAGGCAGCTATTGTGGGAACTGACTGGGTGATCACTCTTCTGGGCTATCAAGCAGCCTGAGTCCCTAAGGGTCCAAGGTTTGTGCCTGGCCAGTTCTGTCCGATAGAGTCATCTTCTCTCTGACCTGCTTTACTCCTTTCCCATAAACCTGGTCAGAGACAGTGAGCATTTTACACCCTGTTATAACCATACCTATTGATCACATCAGGAAACCTCTGGTTACTGTGCATCACCCAGACAGGACAGGCTCCACAGATTCAACTTCAATATCTGGCAGATCAAATTTTGTTATTGGGGGGAAAAGAATCCACAGAACAATGATTCAGACATAAACACTGATATTCGGTTAGATATTACATTGTTACCTGCAGAACTGTGTAAGACATGGCCCCTTATGTTAGAGTCACAGCTGAGTTTTGCAGAATTGAGACGGGATGTTTCTCATTGATGCCAGGTACAAATCTCTATAAAGACTAGGATAAGGTTTCTTCTACAGTGGTTCCAGTTTCTATCCCAGTCGGACACAGTGATTTTTGGCCGGCAAAAGACTGAAGTGAAATCAGATAATGTAAGCTATTGCTTTATCAATTCCCGGCTAAATGGTATAACCAGCCTTCCCAAACAGAACACGGAAGAGCCCTTCTCCAAGGATGCTGCATCATTCTCTCAGCACCCACAGCCTCAGACAAAGTTCCACCGAGTGAGTAGGCACCAATCAGCTGACGTCATTAAATCTGTGGATACTGGATTTTACTTCCAGCCAATCATAAGAAAGCTGTAAGTTTTGGTTCTCAGTCTTTTCCAACCCATAGACTTGAGAAACGGATGAAAACTGTATCCTTATCAAAGAGGAATAAGTACAACACACTATTACATTCCAAGGGACCACCCTGAAGCCCATCTCTGATCTAAATACTGAGGATTTTATCTATTATTTTAAAATTTAGCAAATACATTCCTGTCACTAAAAAAGTAACCCAATAACTGCTATTCTAATTATATATTCAGAGCTTCATTTAGCCTAAGTCTGCTAAAATTTCTTTTGTAATAAAAAATATCTCTAACTCTGTCTCCTTTCATCGCCTGATGAAGGTTAATATTCAGGAGGATGCCTATATGTTTTTCTTTGGGTTCTCCTCATTTAGCTTCTCTAGGATCACTAATTATAGGCTCAATGTCCTTTGTTTATGGCTAGAACCCAAATATGAGTGAGTACATCCCATGCTCCTCTTTTTGGGTCTGGCTTACCTCACTCAGGATAGTGTTTTCTATTTCCATCCATTTGCATGCAAAATTCAAGAAGCCCTTGTTTTTTACTGAGAACTCAAGAACAAAGGCAATGGGTTTCTGATCCTACTGCACGTACTGGCTTTGTAGGAGCCTAGGCAGTTTGGATGCTCAACTTACTAGACCTGGATGGAGGTGGGGGTTCCTTGGACTTCCCACAGGGCAGAGAACCCCGATTGCTCTTCGGGCTGAGGAGGGAGGGGGACTTGATGGGGGAGGGGGAGGGAAATGGGAGGCGGTGGCAGGGAAGAGACAGAAATCTTTAATAAATAAAAAAAAATATCTCTAAAGAACAGCAGCCAAATTCCATTGATGATGTTGCCAGCCCTGCCATCAGACAGCTGTGTGACTGTGGAGAAGTCCCCTGAGTAGCCCGGGCTTTGGGAGGACAGTAAAATAAGAAGTTTGAATTAAAATGATTTCTGAAGCTCCTTATGGCTCTGAAATTCTCAGCTCCAAAGCACTGGAGGTTCCCAGATGAAATCGGGAGTGTATCCAATGTAAATAGTGATTTTTTTTTTCCAATCTGGCTTGAGGGGGAGGCACTGAGTAGCAAATTTAATGAATTTTTTGAAAAACATGACTTAAGTAAATTTTCCCAAATATATGCAGAAGTCTGAGAATTGGATATTTAGCTTAAATATATACCAATTGTCAGGACCTCTAGAGTCCTTCAGGGATTCCTTTATAAGTAGGCAGGTGGGTTTCTTACCATTAGGCATTGACTTTCTCATTAACATGGATTCTCCCTATGATCTGTTCTTCCATGGGCTTATTATGTTCAGGGAAAAAGCTGACAATAGTAACAACTACAGTGAGTGACAGCATGCCAGTGTTAACTGCAGGAAAAGACAAGGGCACTTCTCTGTGTGGTTCACAGACAGCAAGAAGCATTATGGTCCTGGCTAAGGAGAATGAAGTTTATTCTAATTCTAGGACTAGGCTTATCCATATTTAAATAGGGAAGTGAGAAAGTAATAGGAAAGAGGAAATGTGAAAAAGAGGTATGAAAAGTAGAGGAAATATTACATATTAGGTTTAGAGAATGGAATGAAATAAAGACCATTTCCAGTGAGATACAAGCTTTGGTTTAAATCTTTGTGCAGGTGTGTGCTGTACATGTATCTGTGAGTGTATGTTCAGTGTGTGTGTGAGGGCATACATGTGGAGGTCAGAGAACAATCCCAGGTATTAGGTATTGGCGCTTGCCTTCTGCCTTATCTACTGTTGTTCATTGCCTCTGCTATGGCCCCCGAGCTTCTAGGGATCCTCTTGTCTCTGCCTCCTAGCTCACCGCTAAAAATGCTGGAATCTCCGATGTGTGCTACCACATCCAGCCTTCCTAATGTGAGTCAGGAGGACCAAAGTTCAGGTTCTTCTGCTTTCATGGCAAGGACTTTACACACTGAGCCATTTCCCCAGAGATGTTAATGAAGATGAACAAGAGAATGCTTTAAGTACATACGTGCCAATACTGCAAAACCCAAAACGTTAAATTACGTTTACAGTGATTTGAAAGAGCAATACAAAGAAGTAGAATGTATTCCATTCTGGGCCAGCGTTCCTACCTGGATAGTCAGATATGCCTTCCTCCACTCTTTGGTTTTTCTATTCCTTTTTTTCCATTCATCTTCACAGGGGGGTGAAGTTTCATTAGTCTCAGTTTGAATCAGTCTCAGTCATTCAAACAAGTGAAATCAGTGCTTTTTTTTCCACAGAGGATGTCTATGGTTAAAAAGCAATGTTTGACAGACTTTTCCTGCCTCTTCCCCATAAGGTTGCAAATTAAAACTCCACACCCTTGTGTGGGACTGGTGGTGTGCAGAGGACAATCTGGACAAAGGCTCTCAGGGAGTGTAGTTGGATAGTCCGTCAGCACAACTGTGTTCCTCTGTCATCAGTTCATCGGGAAACTACAGCACGCTTTACCACAAACTTATTGCAATCTTGTTCTCCTACAGCTTGCCCTGGCTATAGGAGGCTGGGTGGATATCAAAAATCTCTCATCTTCAGATTCCCTTACTATATATACTTTGATGCTATATCTATTCTCTGTGCTGATTGAGGTCTCTTGTTGTCAGGATATTACACACCATGATCTATGATCTACCTTGAACTTTTTGTGACCCCCTTCTCTTTGCTTGTCTGGGCCATGGCAAGGAAAGGGAGAAAAGGGTATTTCAAATCTCTCAACTTCAGCTCCCACAGTCCTCTTCTCTTGCTGTGCACACAGCTTTCTGTGTTCCACACTTCCAAGTGCTAAGGGGACCTAGCACTTCCTGGGTTGCTGGTTGCAGTTGGGGTGGGGTGGAGAGCTGCCTTCTTTGAAGAGAAAACTTGACCAAGTAGTATTTCTCTATTGATGTTTGGTTATTCTAACTTCCTTTCATCCAATCTCTTGGTCTCCCAGATGTAGTATCTCATCTGCCATCTTGAAGTCAGAGTTCATTTTCATAGGATGCAGGTCATGCAATAGCCATGCTACTTGTATGACAGAGAACTATATATGCAGCTGTGACCCAAGGGTAAGCTTCAACACAAAGAATGTAAGTGTTCACAATGAGAGAAGAGGCTTAGCAAGGTAGACTGTGGCAGAGCCTTTCATAATTATAGTTTTAAAAATGGAATCAAGTGGCTATCCATCAACAAAGGAAGGAAGAAATTGAGTATGGTACAATGAGACTACTATAATAAAGTAAATGAGCCGGGCGGTGGTGGTGCACGCCTTTAATCCCAGCACTCGGCAGGCAGAGGCAGGCGGATCTCTGTGAGTTCGAGGCCAGCCTGGTCTACAAGAGCTAGTTCCAGGACAGGAACCAAAAAGCTACGGAGAAACCCTGTCTCAAAAATCCAAATAAAAATAAAAATAAAATAAAATAATAGCATTTGGGGTTATTTCCTACTATGCCCTAACATTGTTCACTAGGAGAGTTAATTCTGCGAACTACATGGGGGCCATGAGGTCCACATATTTTTATAAACACGATTCTGGCCATGTGTGCATTCTGAGGAGGAGAGAAACATTTAAATCAGTAGCTTGAGTAAAGCAGATGGTGTGCCGTGTGTGAGCGCACTCCATACAAACAGCTAAAGGACTACATGGAAGCAAAAGAGGAATAAGGGAGATTAATTTTGATTCTCTCTCTTCCCCTCTCCCTTCTTCTTTCCTCCCACTCTCTCCAC
Source organism: Microtus oregoni (assembly GCF_018167655.1). Lineage (NCBI taxonomy): Eukaryota > Metazoa > Chordata > Mammalia > Rodentia > Cricetidae > Microtus > Microtus oregoni. The sequence goes on from NW_024545064.1 coordinate 9,447, forward strand.
GCTCTACTCATTCTGTCTCCCTGCCTACAAGGCAAGGCATTGTTGTTCTCTTGTCTTTAGGTTGCTACTAGAACTCACAGTTAGCTCATCTGGGTCTCAAGCTTCTATACTTGGACTTCACACCATAGGTTCTTCTTGGACTTTCACTTTCTAAATATAGACCTTGGTACTTCTCAGCCCTATTAATCATGGAAGTCCATTCCAAATGTACTCATAAAAATTCTACACACGTCAGTGCACATATATATCCCAGGATAGCTATAGATGAAGCTCTTCTTTGTGTTTCATGGGGGTCTACATAGAAGATATATAGCTAAATATTTTTAGACCATAATTTGCAGTGTCAAAATATTGGAAAACCCTGAAGTGAACTGAAACTCATTCAATAAATAAGGTGCATGAGAAATCAAATATGACAGAGATAGTCAAACCTAGGAAGTCAATCAAACAAAAGCAAAATAATAGCAAATCTCTTACTGTCTTCTCCCATGATAATAACTTTGAATAGTGAGGAAAAATAAGTGGCTAAAAATAATTGCAGGGTAATAATTGGGATGCCATTATTGCAGCAGAATGATAGAAACCATGAGGGTTTTATTTAAAATAATGTTCACTCACCAATTCAACAAATGTCAAGTGAATTTTAACTTCTGGATTTGTTCCAGTGGGCAAGAACAAACTTGAACTTGTCAGGTTTGGGATGAGATGATCAGCTGGGTTTGAGATATTTAAGTGGATTCAAGATGAATCATAGCATGCAGGTGAAGTTGTCAGTATATAACTAGATACTGAAACTGGAGAGTAGGAGACAGATCAGGAATAGAGATTCAAATTTTAGATCTCATAAAGATGAAATTTAAACTGCAACAGGGAGAACAAAAGATCCCATGAAGCAGGAGGAAAAAAATGATTATGGGGAACTGAAAATGGGAGGCGAACAGAGGAAGAAATGTAGCCAAGAGTAGTAGAAGTTGGCAGAGACACAAACCAAGGTGCAGAGTATAAGAGGAGAAATAGGGTAAAGGAGAGAACACTTTCAGATCTCTTCTGTGCTCTGTTCAACCTCTCCACCGAGTCAGATTTCTGCAGTGCTCTCCAGGGTATAGCCCTGCAAGTCTCCCTGCTCTACCCCACCCAGACCTTCCCCTTAAGTTGCCAGGTCTAGCCAATGACCCACATGTAGTGTCCCAGCCTTGTCTCAGTACAAATTCGCCACAACAAACCTCGAGGTTTCGTCTAGACCTACCTACCACTAGCCATGGCTCCCTTCTGGGCAGAGTCCAACCTCTCCACCCCAAGAGTTCTCTCACATCCTTCCCTAGGTTTGAGCCCAGTGAATATCCCTAACCCTCCCCATCAGGTCTTCTAGGATTCCACATCTAGTGCCCCAGTATATTTTATCCACCCCCTTCTTGTACCCTACCCAATGCCCCCTGATGCCTGCAACCACCCACAGTTAGCTTCTGCACCTCAACCAACATCTCTACTCAGAAAGCAATTCTCCTTGACCCTCCTCCAGATTCATGTACCTTTCCTGTCTCCAGATCTATCCCTGCTCCTTCTTCAGTGTCCTGGCCTAGTCTGGGCTCCCCTGTCTACTTGACTTCATCCCACCCAAACCATTTCCTATATCTAGACATCTATCCACCCTCTCTTTTGTCCTAGCCTGCTTTGTCTATAACAGTCTTAGAACTAACAAAAAATTTCATATGCCCAGCACCAATCACAAAACTGCAAGCAACATGAAAAAGCAAGTCAGTGTCCTCTTTCCAAGGCCTACCACTCCCATAGAAATGCTTGCCAATTAGAATAACCTAGATGAACTCCAGGACACATAATTTAAAAGAATAATCACAAACATCATCAAAGAATTTAAAAGAACACTTGAAAGAAGCAAATCAATGAAACTACTGAGAAAGAAAATTAAAGAAACTAGACACCTGAGTGATAACTAAGGAGACACAAACAAAATACTGATAGAAATGATGAAGAAAATTCAAGATGTCATTATTTTTTTCTGCTGTGTAGTACTCCACTGTGTAAATGTACCACATTTTTTTTATCCATTCTTCAGTCAAGGGGCATTTAGCTTGTTTCCAGGTTCTGGCTATGACAAACAAAGCTGCTATGAACACAGTTGAGCACATGTCCTTGTGGCACAACTGAGCATCCTTTGGGTATATACCCAAAAGTGGTATTACTGGGTCTTGAGGAAGGTTGTTTCCTAATTTTCTGAGAAATCTCCACACTGACATTCAAAGGGGTTGTACCAGCTTGCATTCCCACAAGCAATGCAGAAGTGTTCCCTTTTCCCCGCAACCTCTCCAGTATAAGTTGTCATCATAAGGAAAATGTGGTACATTTACACAATGGAGAACTGAAGAAAAAATAACAACATCTAGAATTTTGCAGGAAAATGGATGGAGCTAGAATGCATTATTTTAAGTGAGGTAACCCAGACATAGAATGACAATTATCACATGTACTCACTCATAGGTGGTTTTTAAACATAAAGCAAAGAAAATCAGCCTACAAACCACAATCTCAGAGAACTTAGACAACAATAAGGATACTAAGAGAGACATAGATCTAATCTACATGGGAAGTGAAAAAAATTCAAGATCTCCTGAGTAAATTGGAAGCATGGGGACCTTGGGGGAGGTCTCAACGGGGAAGGGGAGAGGCAGGGAGAGGAGCAGAGAAAATGTAGAGCTCAATAAAAATCAATAAAAAAAATCTAGGACTTGAGAACAGGATTCAATAAAGAGATAAAAACATTGAAGAGAACTCAACCTCAGTGAACATGGATTTGAAAAACCCAGTAATTCAACTGACAAGCTCATGGTGGAATGAATCAAGCAGAAGACAGACTATCAGAACTTGAAGATAGAATGGAGGATCTAGACCAAATAAGCAAAGAATATGAAATTTTTAAAAAGCCCATGGGGAAGGAACCTACAAAAAAGATAGGACATCATAAAAAATTATTGAATTATAGGCATAGATAAAGGAGAAGAATCTCAAGGCAATAACATAGACAAGATCATCATAGAAGAAAACTTCCCCAAACCGAGACATGCAAGTACAGATATAAGAAGTATGCAGAACACCAGATAGACAAGACTAGAAAAGAAAATCCCCATGACATGTTATCTAAAAATACTAAGTAAACAAAACAAAGAAAGTGCATTAAACTTTCCATAATATGAACAGCCTAAATTTTTATATATCTACAACAAAACAAATCTAAATAAAATGCAGAAAGCATTGTTTCTGGCTAAAGAGAGGAATGAGCAAAGCTAAAAAGCTGTGAAATGAAATACAAAGCCATAATTATTAAAATACAAAATACCACTGAGAACACAAACACAACCACCAAAAATCAACAACACAATGACCACAGTTAACATACATACATTTCAATAATAACTTTAGCTATTAATGGCCTCAATTACACATTCAGAAGACATAAATGGACTGAATAAATTGAGAAACACAGCTCTCTATATGCTGTCTACACGAAACTCATTTTAATTTTAAAAAGATATACCTGCCCTTCAAGTAAAAGGATGGGAAAAAGTACTCAAATCTATAGCAAGCAGTGTTGCTATCCTAATATCTGACAGAATAGACTGCAAACTAAAACTAATCTGTGCTAGTAACTATGAAGTCATTACTACTCTATATTACTATAGAGATGCACCAAAAATCTTGTGCAGCTAAGTTCATAAAAATGTAGGATTGGATCTAACAATGCACATTAATATTAATCCATGAACAGTAGATGACTTCATTTCCTTGACTTCTCCAACATATAAGATATCAGAACAAAAAATAAACAGAGAAACATCAGAATTAATGGGTATAATTGACCAACTGGATTAAACAGTTTATCTGTAGAATATAATACTCAAATACCAAAGGAATCTACTCAGAAGCACACAGAACCCTTTCTAATAATAGACTATATCCTGGGAAAAAAATACAAATCTCTACAAAAGGAAAACATTGAAATAACCCTTTATAATATGATATATGACCACAATGCAATAAAATCTAAGTTGACAACAAACAAATTTCTAAATACATAAACTCAAGGAGATTGAGCAACTTGTTACTGAATGTTGAATGGTTGAAAGAAGAAATCAAGAAATAAAATTTTTCATGGAACTATATGAAAATGGAGATACAATGATATCATAGGGGTACAACTGCACATTGAAAGAAGTCCTGCAAGAGAAGTTTATAGATCTAAGTGTCTACATTAAAATATCAGAAGGATCACAAATAAATAACTTAATGATGCAAGTAAAATATTTGGAAAAATGAGAACAAATCAACCTGAACCCATTTGATGGCAAGAAATAATAAAAAAAATCAGAGCACCAATCAATGAAATATAAATAAAGAAAATCTTACAAAAAAATCAACTTGTTTTTGACCCAACTAACCAAGGAAAGAATGAGAGGATAGAAATTAACAAAATTAGAAAAAATGGAAACATAAGAGGCACCAAAGAAATTTAGACTATTAGAAGGGAATATTTTAAAAACTGCGATCTATTGAACTTGAAGTCTAAAAGAAATTGATGAATTTCTAGATGCAGCTAACCCAGCAAAGTTAAAGAAGACATCAACAGCTTAAAAACAGCCATAACAAATGAGGATATTGAAATAATAATAGAAAGCTTTCCAGCTAAGACGGTCTATAGCTAATTCTTTTTTTTTTGATTTATTAATGTTTATTAAATATATTATATCTTTAGCAATAGGATCTGGGGCTTTCTCCCAGGACTTTTGATCATGATTCTACATGTCTCTTTTTGACAGTGTTTCTCACCAATATAGCTAACTCTTTAAACTCCCCCACAAAAAAAAAATTCTAATTACAAAGAACACTCTAAAACTCCGATGAACCCAGTATCACTCTAATATCCTCGTCAGGTAATGAGACAGCAAGAAATGAAAACCACAATCCAATATCACTGAGGAACATATACTCAAAAATGCTCAATAAATTACTTGTAGAAAAGAATACATTCACACTTAAATAAATTATTTATCATGACCAAATAAGTTGGCTTTAACTCTGAAAGCCAGGGGTGGCTCAATATATCGAAGTCAATAAATGTAATAAACCACGTAAATAGATTTGAAGACAAAAATTACATGATCATCTCAATAAATGCAGAAAAAGGTCACTGGCAAAAAATAACATAGCTGCATAATAATGATCCTAGAGAATGTAGACCTAGAGGGAATATAATAAAATTCTATTCTCAATATAATAAAGGCTATATATGAAACCTCACAACCACCATCATCCAAAATGGAGAGAAGCTAGAATCAATCCCACTAATGTCGGGAATGAGATAGAGATGTCTAGTTTTTCTACTCATTTTCAATACTGTGCTTGAGATACTAGAATAAGCAATAAGGGAAGAGAAGAAAATTAAAGGGATACAAATATGAAAAGACAAGGTCAAACTGTCTCCATTTACAGATAACATGGTACTATGCATTAGAGATCCCAAAAAATTTACCAGAAAACTAGAAATAACAAGCAAATTCAGTAATGTGATATGCACAGACACACACAGAATACAAATTATTCTCAGAAGACCACAGAACTTTAACATAGACCACATTCTAAGCCACAAATTTAATGATAACAAATGGAAAATAATCAAAATAATGTTCAGGTCAGAGGAGAATAAAACTATAAGTAGCAAGAAAAACTTCAGAAATGACACAAACACACAAAGAGTGAAGACTACACTTTTAAATGATGGTTCTTTTAAAAAATAAATTAGGGATAATTTTTTTTAATTCCTACAATTTAATGAAGCTGATAAAACAATTTATACAAAGCTTGGGAATGAATCTCAAGTAGTTCTAGGCAGATGGGTACTAACATTAGAAATGAATGATGCATCTCCAGACCTTAGAAAACAAGAACAATCCAAATTACAACACATATAAAAGAAATAAGTGCTAGGGTAGAAATTTATAAAATGAACAGAAAATCATATAGAATCAAAGTTGGTTCTTTGAAAACCTAAATGAGAATAATGAGCCTTTTGTCAAACTAACATAAGATCCAATAACACAGGAAGTAATTTCATGAACTAATGAACAGTATTACATGAAATTAAAGACTTCTGCACAACCATGTGTAGAAACAACCTGTAGAACAGGGGGAGGACTTATTTGTCAGTTACACATCAGGAGGTTATTAATATCTAAGATGCATAAAGATTGGAAAGTTTGGCACCAAAAATTTCCGCAAACAATAAATTAGCTAATGAACTGAATAGATAGTCCTCAAAATAAAGAAATACAAACTACTGGAAATCCTCAAGGAAGTGTTCAACACTGCTAGTCATTGGGGAGATGCAAATGCAAATTGCTTTGAAATTCTCTCTTTGCAGTGAGAATGGCTATTATCAAGAAAACAAGTGGGAATAAATCCTAGATAAGATGCGTGAAAAGATGAAGCTGGCACACTGCAGGTAAAGAATGTAAACATATGAAGACACTAGGAAATCAGTATGGAAGCTTCTCAGAAAAACTAAAAATAGAACCACCTTATGATTCAGCAATAGCACTCTTGGGTGTATGGCCAAACGTCTCTAAATCTACACCTCAGGGACAACATCCAAATCTTTTGCTGCACTAATCTCAAGAGCCAGGAAATGGAATTAGCCTAAAAGTCTATCAAGAGATGAATATAGAAACTGGAATGTATATGAATTTTATCTGGCCATAAAGGAAAATGAAGCCATGACACAAATGCAAACCATTATGTTAAGCAGAATAAGCCAGCTTCAGAAAGTTACACCTCATATATTTCCTCTCGAAGTGGAGCCTTGATTAAAATTGCGTGTGTGTGTGTGTGTGTGTGTGTGTGTGTGTGTGCATATCTGTGTGTGCAACTTTGTTATGCGTGTGTAGGTTATGAAACTAGAGATGGGATTGGGACAGGAGGAAGAAAGAAATCCTAAATGAAGGTGGCTGAGAGATTACTTATCAGTCACTATGTATTAATCACTTTTGTTGTTCTTATGACAAAATGCCTGACAATAAAACAGCTTACGAAAGGAAAGGTTTCACAGAGGAGGGTACAATCCATCACACAGGGGGATGGTGTGGCCTTAGAAGCGAATCTGGCCCCAGCAGAAGGAGTGAGGAATCTTGTCACATTGTACATGGACTCAGGAAGCAGAGAGAGATGAATGCTAACACAGGCATTTCCATCTCAGTGAGAATTCTGTAGAAACTCACTCACAGAGAATCCCAGGGGTTGGAGTCTACACTCCGTTTACCTGACAATCAAGATTAACCATCTCTGTGGGAAATGGGTATATGGGACATGGAACACAAAGGGGGAGGGCTCTTTAATAGCTTAGGGATCAGTGGCCTGAGGTGTACAATGGAAGGGAAGCAAATTAGGACAACATAGAATGACATTTCTGCATGAAAATAGTAAAATAAAATCTGTTACTTGGTATATTAACTTACAAATTCTTTTCAAATTAAAATTAGTTTTATTTTAAATTTTAATGTAATGTTATTGGCAAAAAGTAAATACACAAAATTCTGTTAGTTTATTAAGACTTAAATTGTATCCCATAAGGTTGTTGTGAAAGTTAAGAATATTGCTGTTTGTATTCTATGGGAGAATTCTGAGCAGGTGGGGAGTGGTTTATTGTTCTTGGCAAACCGGGCATTGTGAAACATCAATTAAAAACTACGAACCAAAAAGAAGACTAGGCAATAATGTAAAAGGAGGAAAGGATAAGTGCAGGGAAAATGAACAGAACATTTGTGACTTGTGAGAAGGATCTCGTGGACCTTCAGGACTGAGTTATAACTGTGGCATAAAATAATTCACACAACCGAAAGGAAGGTATAGGAGCTGAATACATGAAGGTAGCCATTGAGCTTATTACCTGAGATTACTAGCTGTGGAATGAAGAGATAATACTTGTAAAAAAAGCTGGGAATGTATATTTTAAAACTATAATAGCAGTACTTCCTCAGTTCTGGGCCACACTATACATGCGGTATTTTGTTTTATTTTATTATTTTATTTTATTGGAAGTGTAAGCTAAAGGGGCACCTTTAAAATTCTTTCAGCACCGGGGAGAGGCAGACTGACTTTAATGGCATTCTTAAAATTCCAACCCCCAAGTATAAGAGACTGATGGCTAAGCCGCCTCTTCCTAGGCTGATAGCTAGTGTTCCAAGCTTTTGTGAAATTGAATGACATCTCCTGAACAGACTGGCTATAGCCCAAGAACGTCTAAAAGTTCCTCAGGAGCGACCCCTGTGTCAGATACTGTTTAAGTCCCATTTCTGTTGCTGTGCTAACAATCATGGTGGCAGCACAATTTGGCAGTGCCTGTGTAGGGCTGGTTTTGTGCAACTGTGAGATACAGGCATAAGAGAAACTCACAGCAGGGTTCCAGACAGGTGCTGAGAATCCTGAACCTCTAATAGGGCTGGATTTCCTGTGGAGAGCTCCCCAGTGGGCTGTTAAAGAAGCTATGACTACGAAGCCAATACAATGGAGGCTACAGGTATTGGAGATGGCAGAAATGTGTGGTAACTGCTGAGGAAAGATGTGGGCACTGTGTGGAGGCCCCAGGGGGAAAATGAGGCCATATTTTTTTGTGGGCAACAGAGGTGGATGGCTATGAACAAAATATGTAGGCCAGAGGCAAAATAAAATGTGGATTTAAAATGTCCCTCGCAAGCTCACACTTGAACAGCTGCTGCCCAGTGGTAAGTAGACTTATGTTGGGAGTTATGGAACTCATAGAAGGTGGGCTTCTATAGAAGTGTGAGAAGGCCTTGTGGCTTGTAGCCACACCCTATTGACTGTCTACTCACTGCTTCCTAATCTGTAGATGAAGGAAGCCTCACAAAACACCTGCTACCACAAAGACAAGTGTCTCCCACCACAAAGACAAGTCACTCCCACCACAAAGACAAGTCACGCCCACCACCGTGTCACCCTGTCATGACTGACTGCACCTTGATCCAAAATAAACCCTCCCCCTCTAAGTTGCTTCTTGTCAGATATCTGATCAGAGTCACAAGAAAAGGTGCTGATATAAGTAAAGTTTATTATAGTTAGATAGATAATAGGTAGATAGATGATTGATAGATATGATAGACTGACAGGTCAATTGACAGATCAATAGGTAAATTAATAGATGATAGATATGATAGATTGATAGGTAAATATAGATCATAGATAATAGATAGATATGGTAGATGATAGATAGATAGATAGATAGATAGATAGATAGATAGATAGATGATGGATAGATAGATGGATAGATAGATAAATGGATAGATAGACAATAGATAGATATGATAGATGATAGAGAGACAGACAGACAGACAGAGAGAGTTTGTGCATATGCTTGTGCATATGTACTCATCTGTAAAACAGTACTCACATATTCATCATATTCATTGGATACAGGGGTATACATTGGAAAACACATCTTTAGATGATTCCATTGCATGCAAACATCACACAGTATGCATGCCCAAACCAAGATAGCCACCATGTCATTAGATCATACTACTTAGGATACTATGTCAATATATGCTGTCTGTTGTTGACTGAAGCATTGTTATGTGCCATGGGAAATCATGACTTTCCTATTCCAGTCAGTTTTTTCTTCTAGTTAACACTAAAATGAATAACTTTCAGCATAGATAATAAAAATGTAAACTACCTTTGGTGAAGCCAGAAGAAAGCAATGTTTCCATTATAAAGAAATGACAAGCATTTATGTAAATGAATAGGTTTAGCCTTATTTATTCATCATTGAGGGAATACATGTACTAATATAACTTATAATACCCACAAATATGTGGGTCATTATTTATATTTATTAATACAAGTTATTAATATTTTAAGTCAGAAGTTTTATTTATTTTTAAGTCAGAAGTTTTAGACAAAGAAAATAAATTTTAAAAGAGGAAAAAAAATTAAACAATATATATCCAGACCATTCTCAGGAGAACTATTCTGTATGGATAAATGAAAAAATACAAGTCAAATATTGTATATAGTAACAACTCATTTTTACAAACAATTCTTTGTCTTGGTTTAAGACAATGAGAAAGGAAAATGGCATAAGATACACCCTTGATTATCTCAGGAATGTTAAGGTAGAGAGCTTAATTTTTTTATTCAACTTACACCATTTTACTTGTCATGATAATTATGCATTTATCTTGTAATTAAAAATATCTAATGTGAAAATTGTTTTATTCCCAATGGAAACAATGTACATATTAAAGTATGGCACATTATCTTTTAGTTTGTTATTTTATGATAATTACACACTTACTTAATATTTACTTTAAAAGCACATATTATTTGCATTAAATGCTACAGTTCTCAATCCTACAATGAAAGGTGACAAAACATCCCAAGGAATGAATGTTGAGCTTAAATCTATAGCAGAGTTTGGGAAGACCGCCAAATGTGCTGCCCATGAATTCACTGCACTAAAGCTTCACATGTTGACTTGCCATCAATCCTGATGACTGAAGTTAATTAAAACCGCGCTACATATAATGAGTCCAAGGGGGCTTTCATCAAGGTCCTAATGAACCAATATTTTGAAAGCAAAACTGCAGGCTAGAGTGGATCTGTTTTTAACAGTGCCAAAAGTCAGCTCCATTTACAGCTTTTCGATACAGATCGAGAGATCTCTGGAAGGTGAGGGATGAAAGGGATGAAAAGAACCCAAGCTTGTTTTGTGAAATACCAAACGGTGGATGAGTGCTCAAGATGGGCTATGGGGACCCAGGTAGGATGCCATAGAGGTCTTCAAGTAGTAGCTGTGGTGGGGGCCCCATGGAAGGAAAACCAAAGACAAGGAGTGGATACTCATCCTTAGACTATGCTGTCTGCTCAAGGGCAAGATCAAGTCCCTGAAGATAGGCCTATTCTCCCTACCCATTAATGAATCCAAGATTATTGGCTTTTTTCCCTTGGAGCACTTCCAAATGGTGAGGTTCTAAACACCATGCTAGTGCAGAACCAGAGTTGACTGGCAAGCAGACCAGATTTAAGCCAAGACCACCTTTGATGCCATCTCTAGGACCTACAGCTGCTTGACCCCCGAGTTCTGGAACTATTCACCAGGTCTCCCTATCAGGAACTCACTCATCATCTTACAAAAATCCACACCAGAGTCTCCTTTCAGATGAGCTGTGGCTATACATATGGGTTTTTCTAGAATAAAAATAAAGTGAATTAAGTGTGGTGGGGGGCAGGGAAGACACGAGCCAAAACTTAAAAAATTCTTTGCAACCACATTCAGAAGTGCAGAAAAGCACAAACAAATATACAAATACTTAGAAGGAGAAATGCTGGGGGAACGGGAAACAATAACAGATTTTGATGTCAAGAAAATGTATACATGTAAATTTCTTTTGCAAAGTACTTAAAAGCACAATATGTTCTTTATTTATCCTTTGAACATTTTGCTTAAACTTCATACCTTCTTGTCAATCTCTGTACTGCCTCTGAGGATAAGCTAAGAAAAAGACTAGCCTCTCATCAGCTCTCATACCATTCTTTAGGAATTAGATAGCATTACTTTTTCCTCAAATGCTTCTTTGCTAGTCTACTAAAAACGCAAGTAATGCTCATCTCCATGAAGGTTGCTGATGTGATGATTTCCCTGAACATGGGTGACACAAAAGCAAACAAAATCCGAGGGACCAGAAGCACTGTGATCATAATGACAACAGAGGAACCATCTCACTGCAGTGGGAACCCAAGGGCTGCCGAAGCTGAGTATAAAGGTCTGCAGAATGTATTCTCGAAGAGCTGACAACTGAGCTGCTGGGGGCCTCTTCTTCAGATGGAATGTTCTTCCATTTGGATGAACAGAAGAAGCAAAACACTAATAGACCCAGCCAAGGATAGGTAAAGGACCCCTGAAGTGAACCATGGGATAAAAGATGATCAAATTTGACGAAAATGTTCCATTCCACCACCACAAAGCTAATGCCTCTGGCATGAAGAAAAGCCCCGTCGTGCCTTCCTTCTATAGCAAGTCTCAGCTCTGTGGGTTGCCATGTGGAGATGCTTCACAGTTCCATGTTAAAATTACCCTTTCAGTGAAAGGCAGAAGAAATGGGGAAAAGCCAGGGCCACAGAATGAAATGCTGTGTGTTTCTAAAGAGAAAATAAATGCAACCAAACTTCAGTGGAGGGCAAATGTTTTCCACTCTTATAGAATATGGACACAAAAGTGTTCACTAAGATAGCCTGTAGGAGCGAGGAGAGAGAGGATATGAACATTCCTTAAAAGGGGGTTCAAGAGGCTTTTCCAGAGCACTATCTAAGTCAGGCATTTTGAAAGCATCAATACTCTAGACCTTAGAAATGAAAAGTAGTTTTTCTCATACTGTTCCACATAGAAGCATTTTTTTCCCAATAGGGCCCCAATCCTAATACATAATTCATTTATTTCTTTCCATCAGAAGCACGCATATCAAGAAGAAGGAAAGAGAAAGATTTCCCTGGGTGACTAAGAGCAAGTACTCTTGAACAGTAAAAGTGTGGGTATTTCCCTGTCTTCCAGTTACCCTGTATGAGAATATTGCCAGGAATCAATAAAAACAAAACAACAACAAAATAGGGTGATTTATTGTCATATTTATTCTTTCCAAGGTCTCAAAATGTTAGATTCAAAATTCAAGAGACTTAGTTAAATATATAAATGATTGATAATTCCTGGTACTAAAAGTGAAAAAAATAATGTAGGTCATTTAGACTCAGTATTAGCAAAACCATGTCTTTTTTGCCTTAAAATGTCACATCCCTTCCCTCAGGATTCATAATAACACTCTTTTAATATTTTTTAAATCATACAAATTATAATTGTTTTAATATTTTTTTAAATTTCCCTTCAAACTATCCGATTCCACTAGGAATCAATTCACATAGGAGATAAGGCCTCCGCAAGATTTAAGTGATGGCTTCTTTTGAAAACTAAAACACCTGCTTTTTAAATACCTGCAATGTTGTTTTTGCACACTGAGGCAATTCTTTTAATCAGTGATGTAGAACTGGACTGCTGTGTAAATGTGAGTCTAATCCGCATTGTAGGTGCTAAATAAGTTGGAACTTAATCCAATTACAGTATTTGTAGGTAAAACTTTGTGAAGGCGTAAGTCACAAACAATGCCACACCAGTTTGGAATTATGATTAATAGGGTGGTATTTATTTAAAGGGGAAAAACTTACAGATCACTGTCCCAGGCAACAGCCCTCTACGCAACCAAGAAGGGAGTCTAGTCGCTGGCGGAGCAGGAAGTGAAGAGAGAGAGGAGAGGGAAGTGGCCGCTTTTTTAAAGGGAGAGAGACCACACCCCAATGGGCTGGTATCTCAGCAGCTATAGGCTGGAGGAGTGGGAGGACCTCCCGCAACAACTTTAGAAAATGATTAGGGATAGGAAAGATCCATCAGAATAAAATCCCCATTATTCAGTATAGGGGATGACAAGGACAGAACACACACACATACACATATGTGCATGCAAATGCACACACACACACAAACACACACAAACTTCCTACATCTGCTCTGTGAGGTCCTGTATTACCTTTCGACTCCGCCAGAAGAAGAGCCATCAGAGGTGATTGCATCCTAAGGGCAGAACCATGAGCAAGAATCATAAACCTGCCGGGCGATGGTGGCGCACGCCTTTAATCCCAGCACTCGGGAGGCAGAGGTGGGCGGATCTCTGTGAGTTCGAGACCAGCCTGGTCTAGAGAGCTCGTTCCAGGACAGGCTCCAAAGCCACAGAGAAACCCTGTCTCGAAAAACCAAAAAAAAAAAAAAAAAAAAAAAAAAAAAAAAAAAAAAGAATCATAAACCTAAACAAACCCCATTTATTAACTTGTCGAAGAGTCAAATAATAAAAATACGAACATATCTATTGTGCTATGCAGGCAGACATTTTTGGGCATTTTCCCCTTTGGGTAGCTAGCTAGGTTAGCAGTTCCATCCATTTTTCAACTTTTCTTTTATCCTGTAACCAACTGCAATATATCCTGGTACAGATGAACAAAGACAACAAAGTAAGAAAGATATTGGCCCAAGATTTTCTGAAGATTTACTTTAATAATCAGATTTGGTCATTTTTACTAATGTAGTATCTTGTGCCATTCGAGGGAATACATGATGGTTAGTGTAATAAAAGTGGCACCATATGAATGTGGACCAAGAGGAAGTGGGCTCCAAAACCTCTAGACACTTAGTGGGAGAGACTAACAGAGGACTCAGCTGTGATAAACAAAACCTAAGAGGTTAAATTTTAGAAAGTTGTCTGTTAAGTATCTTCTCTAGAATCACTCGAAAGTCAGGATTTCTCATGGAAAGAATACCTCCTTCAGAATCTGCTTAAAGCCTATACACCCCTAGCAACTAGAATTTCTCTAAACCTATTTTAGTCCTGTTATGCTGGAGTTAAAAAATGTATCACAGGATCTAAATCCCACCTGAGTACCTCCTCGCAGGGTATGCCCTCTCTTTGTTTTCCAACCAGAATAACTCTGAATGCATGTGGGATGAACCTCTAAGACCCCAGCCTCAAGTAGGACAAACATGACAGGTAGGACAATTAGAAAAGGACAGCAAATACAGCTCATCTTGGGGACAGAAAAGAAAATATTAGTTGCTAACTTGACCACTATCTGGGAAGAGGGTTATCAAACTCAATAAGAGGATGCCACTTCCTCCAAGGTATTAAAAATATTTACTAGCAGGCATTTGATTGGCAGAAAGAACTCTCAAGAAGATACTTGTGGGTCTTCATGTGGAATTATCCCCCATACAGGGATGATCTAATTATGAAGCTAGGTGTGTGTGTGTGTGTGTGTGTGGTGTGTGTGTGTGTGTGTGTGTGTGTTGAGTGTCTGGTATATGTTGACATGAATGCCTGGTACCCTGAGAGGTCAAAATAGGGTATTAGATCCCCCAGAACTGGAGTTATAGGTTATAGGCAGTTGTTTGCCATCTTAAGAGAGTGCTGGGAATAGAACCGAGATCCTCTGCAAGGACAGCAAGTGCTATTAACTCCTGAGCCATCTCCCAGCCTTGTACTTTTCTTCTGTCTTTTTAAATAGGCAGATCTAGACCTTGGGAACCTCAGTGAAATAAAGAGCCCATCATCGAGTGTAGAGGTTTTGAGAAACTGATCCTAACTTAAAAGCTTTAATTAATTGTCCCTGGTCTGACTACCAATAGATTAATGTTTCTGCTCTTGGCACTACTGTCTTCATAAAAAATACATGGTGGAAATGTGAAGAAATGAGGGAGAATAACAAATGCAGTCACATTTAAAGATGGAAGGGAGTGGAGAAGAATCTCTTCAAATGCCGCAAGGGAGAAGAGCTTTTCCTCTTTGCCATGCAGAGAGTGCTCATCGTGGCTCTTGCCTACTTACTGAGCTGCACTTACGTTTTAGTTTGCACGGAGCCTTAAAATGAAACCAATTTGAGACAAAGACACAAACCAAGTTTCTAATGATCACCACAATCTTAATCATTGCTTTCCTTCATTAAAAATTAAAACTAATAAACCAATATGGCTAAGTCCTACATATTAGGATCTTCTATAAAATAGATTTTGTTCAGATCTGCTTTAGGTTCACAAGAAAATTGAGCTAAAACTACATACAGTTCCCATGGCCTTCCTGCTTTTCTCTGTCACCACATGAGTCTTTTCACTTCTTTCATAGTTTTACCTTTTCTACAAGGCAGTGTGTGTGTGTGTGTGTGTGTGTGTGTGTGTGTGTGTGTGTGTCTGTCTGTGTGTGTGTGTCTGTGTGTGTGTGTGTGAAACAATACAATATTTATCATCTCTGGTTGATTTCTTTACTTTATTAATATGCACTTAAAATCACTCTTGTCATAGCTTAATAGTGCTTTCCTTCTTGGTGCTGAAAAGCAGGACATCACCTAGATAAACCACAGTTTACCTATTTGCTGACTAACAGGCATCTCACGTGCATCCAAAGTTGATCGATTGTGAATAGAGCTTCTACCTGCATCTATGCAGCCAGCACCTGTGTGCAGCCAGCATCATCTGTGTGCAGCCAGCACCTGTGTGCAGCCAGCATCACCTGTGTGCAGCCAGCATCATCTGTGTGCAGCCAGCACCTGTGTGCAGCCAGCATCACCTGTGTGCAGCCAGCATCATCTGTGTGCAGCCAGCATCACCTGTGTGCAGCCAGCATCACCTGTGTGCAGCCAGCATCATCTGTGTGCAGCCAGCATCTGTGTGCAGCCAGCATCATCTGTGTGCAGCCAGCATCATCTGTGTGCAGCCAGCACCTGTGTGCAGCCAGCACCTGTGTGCAGCCAGCATCTGTGTGCAGCCAGCATCATCTGTGTGCAGCCAGCATCATCTGTGTGCAGCCAGCATCACCTGTGTGCAGCCAGCATCACCTGTGTGCAGCCAGCATCTGTGTGCAGCCAGCATCATCTGTGCGCAGCCAGCATCATCTGTGTGCAGCCAGCATTATCTGTGTGCAGCCAGCACCTGTGTGCAGCCAGCATCTGTGTGCAGCCAGCATCATCTGTGTGCAGCCAGCATCATCTGTGTGCAGCCAGCATCATCTGTGTGCAGCCAGCATCACCTGTGTGCAGCCAGCATCACCTGTGTGCAGCCAGCATCATCTGTGTGCAGCCAGCATCTGTGTGTAGCCAGCATCATCTGTGCGCAGCCAGCATCATCTGTGTGCAGCCAGCACCTGTGTGCAGCCAGCACCTGTGTGCAGCCAGCATCTGTGTGCAGCCAGCATCTGTGTGTAGCCAGCATCATCTGTGTGTAGCCAGCATCATCTGTGTGCATCCAGCACCTGTGTGCAGCCAGCATCTGTGTGCAGCCAGCATCATCTGTGTGCAGCCAGCATCATCTGTGTGCAGCCAGCACCTGTGTGTAGCCAGCATCATCTGTGTGCAGCCAGCATCTGTGTACAGGTATCTGCAGGTGTTTGTTAGGACACAAGCTTTTAACTCTGGTAAATATGAAGAACAGTTCTTGCTAGATTCAATGATAACTTACTTTTTCAAGAACCTGTTAAAATATGTTCCTCTACACCACTTTACCTCTAACAGTAGTCAATGAGAGCCCCTGCTGCTCCATGTCCTTGAGCATGTGGTTGGTGTTTCTAATTTGATCATTCCAATCCAAATAATAAGCTTTTTTCTTTAATTCACATTTCCCTAATCACACAGAATATGGAGTATATTTTTAAGTTTATTAACCATTTGCATGTTTTCTTTGCTAAGATACCTGTTTGAATCTTTTCCTCATTTAATTGTACTGCTCATGTTCTTATTGTTGAGATGTAAGAGCTCTTTCTGCATTTTGGATAACAGTCAAATTTGCCAGTCCTCTCTCACCATTATAAGTGAGATGATCAAGGATGAAGAGAGGATTCTTGCCGAAGTCCATGGTTTCTTGTGCCTGCTAAGCTTCGGTGTTTTGCACCTATGATGGAGCATAACAGCATGCTGGGAGCACACAGAGGAGTAAAACCACACTGTATCAGGAGGAAGAAAAGAAAGGTCACAGAGCTTCCCATTCCTCCTTAAATGCAAGCGGCAAGTACCCAATGACCTAATGACCTTCCACCAGGCTCTAGCTCCAGTAGACTTCAGCACTCCCAACAGTGCTCCTTTGAGGCCCAAGCACTGGCCACATTGATCTTTGTGGGGGACTAAGGTCCCAAACTATAGCAAAAATTCCTTATCAAATATGCAAGTTATAAATATGTGTATTCCAGTTTCTGTTCTCTCTTCTTTCTGTCTAGATATATTGAGCTTAATGTCTTAAAAACAGGGGTGTTTATTTGAGAGAATAGGATGTTTTGTTGGCCTTTGTCTCTTGAGGGTATACAAAATCTCAGAAGTAATAAATATTGCTAGGATCCTCCCACATTCCAAATGACAGGTATTTTGACTAGTATGTAATTATTCTGGTTCAAAGATTGATCACATAGACGTGTTCCTCAATGTCTCTTATTCTTCCACCATTTTATTATTTATTTTCCTATTAATTTCAAAACCAAGACCCTTACCTCTAACTGATCTTTGCCAGAAATGAGCAGGGAGTTTGGACTTCACCTCTAAGAACTGGGGAAGAAAAATCAAGATGGGAAGGGGAAATTCTATCCATGTTTGTATCCCGATTATTCCCAACTGCCTGGTCATGTTTGACTTTCCAGCAAGCTGATTTCTTAGAGTTTAAGTCTGAGAAGTCACAAAAAGTATTTCTTGAGTCTCAAGTATGTGCAAGCTGGAGATCAAAGCACACGTCGCTGTGGGGAAGAGGACAGCAGTTCTTCTGCTCTGTGCCTCATTAGAGCCCGACAGAGGCTTTGCTCAGGCTTAATAGTAATGGTGATAAGAAGGAACACAGCTGATAAAGATCACTCTACATGAGCTCCGTAGCCTGGGCAAAATAGGAAGGAGGTTTACCTCATATTAATTTTCCTGGAATGAAAATCGATAGTTCGTCTTCACAGAATATATGAAGGTTTCAGGACAAAACTGCCACCTTTCGGAGTTAAACAAAGCATGTTTTCCCCAGGAAGCAGCAGAGAGGGGTCCAGAAAATATTCTGTGGGTTTCAGATGGAAGGTTGGATCTTCCTGCCAGTCCTGCTTTCCTATGCAAGAGGCGCAATTCCTGGCTATTCCTGAAGTCTTATGCCAGAGCTTTCAAATGGACGGTGTTACCAAAATGGGCAAAGGATTACCAAAAGCTTATCCCCTTTCAGAATCGCAGGGTCCTCCTTGCTGACTTCTGCCAAATTTACACTGTATAATGTCTTCTTTCATGGTCAGCCCCAGACAACTATCCAGGTCTGCATGCCCTTGGTGTATTAAGGAACCTGGAAGGAATGATCAGGTAGGGACGTTTATGGAGAGGCCACCTACAACTCCTGTTGGAAACACCGAGCCTGACAGTTGAGGTGCATGCCTTTAATCCCAGCACTTGGGAGGCAGAGATGGAAAAGAAACTCCAGAGGGTTAGACTGCTCCTCATTTAAATTGAGCTAAGAACCCAACTTCTAATACGGGTTTTATAAACTTCATTCCCCCACATAATAAAGGTAGGCAATTATGAAGAAACTCACATGAGTTAATAAACTCTTGTACAGGAACACTTTGACCCTGAGATCACTTACTGTTTTCAGTGAGTAAAGTTTGACTTGGGTCATTTTACGCATGAATCATGAGAAAGAGAGAAAACTAAGGGAATATGGGAAAGGAAAGAAGGCTCCCATTCTGAAATCTAAATATATTGCCAGCTCACTGAGAAGGAGAAACTTAACATAACTGACAAAATTGAGATTGTCCCCAGAAACAATATTTCCTCTCTAAGGGAAATTTCACCCAAGCATTAAAATGGTAATTGGCCTATGTTCATTTAGGACCAGAATGCTTGGAATTGCCCAGCTAAAGCAACACTCCTCTTTCACCCCCAGATTTGAACAATGTGTTTCATAAAGCTACCTCACACTTTTTTCTATAAAAAGAAATTGTTGAGGAAAATAAGGAGCCGGGCAGTGGTGCTGCATGCCTTTAATCCCAGCACTCAGGAGGCAGATGGAGGCTGATCTCTGTGAGTTCGAGGCCAGGCTGGGCTACAGAGCGTATTCCAGGACAGGCTCCAAAGCTACACAAACCCTATCTGAAAAACACAACAAAAATAAAGAAAGGAAGGAAGGGAGGGAGGGAGGGATGGAGGAAGAGAGAGAGGGAGGAAGGGAAGGAGGGAGGGAAATAAGAAAAGAAGGAAAGAAAAAGAAAAAGAAGGAAATTACTTCGTAATTTTTAAACTTACTTATAAAACTTTGCTTAATCTTTAAACTTGGTTATAAATTACAACTTTTGAACAATGTGAATTCAAATGCCATATAATCCCAATCTTCCTCCTTTTTATTCTACTTATGCTTCCAAACAATAAAGGAAAAAAAGATTACAATGAGAATTTTTCTTTTTCCTTACCCTAATAGGATTCTCCCTTCCCAGTACACCTACCTCATAAGTAAAAGGCTAAGAAGACTGAAATTTATATTGATGAAATTTATCATTTCTTCCATTATAAGTTTTATCTTTCAAAAAACTCTCCTTCCCTAAGGTTATTAAAATGATCACAAATACAGAAAAGCTCTAATATGTAACAGTTGGCGTTGTGAATTTTTGTGTGAATACTTCATAAGCCAAAATATAGTACCATGATCGTGACTATGTTTGGCTTGTTTCATTGAGTTTGGTTATAAATAATGTCACTAATTATTGCAAAAATAGATTTTAATCTTAGGGACGGTTGCACCCTTCTGATAATGACAAAGAGTTTGACCTGAGGCTTATTAATGTATTCTCTATGGAACAGAGTCCCTTATCGTGTGTCATGTGTCTGAATGATCACAATGATCCATGCAATTGCTCTGCAAATAATTCACTTCATTCTGATTATCTGCAGAGAGGAAGCTTCTAGAATAGTAACTGAAGTCCCATAATGGCAATGTTATGAGAATAATGTCTAAGTGGAGCTTAAATGTTGTACTAAGGGCAGATTCAGAAGTAAGGAAGGAAGGTATGCAAGAAAGAGCTGTTGAATGTGCTGGAGAAAGGGTGCCAATAGTTTTTATCTGGGAAAAAACAAAACAGGGCTTACCGAGGTAGTGACAGTGCCCCCACAGTAAAGACACAGCAAAGATGTCTTTGAGATAACAATAGGTTAAAGCAAGATTGACTGATTAGGCTTGAAATAGCAGGCAAGAAAAATTGGTTCCTAAGAGATTAAGAAAAATATTCAGTAAACAGCAATAAAAATTCAATCAGTAACAGAGGCCACCGAGAAAAGTGAAAAAGCAGGATTTTAGAATTCTCAGAATTGAGTAGAACAGAAAACTTAAGCTAAAGTCAGACTATTGAGTCTAATATAGGAGCAGACCTGAGAAAGGGCAGCTTATACTCAATAAAAAAACAAAAATGCAGCCACTAAATTGTAAACTATGGAATAACACTCCACCGTATTTTTTTTTCTCAAAAGTCAGACATTAGACTTTTTCCTTTCCACAGAGAAGCTTGTATCCTTGAGAAAGAGTTATGTCTTTGTAGTTGACTAAATTGCTGGAGAATCTATCAACAGTTCCATGTATAAATTATTCTGTATTGCTTGGGTTCAAAATGTATGACATTGTATTGTGTTTCATTAAATTCCCTGTTCTAAATACTGATGCTTTCCGGGCCAAGACCATTTTTCATATCAAAAAGAGACACAATGGCCTACGTGTCCTCAAATAGGTGTTAGAGAATTTTCAGAAAAAAGGAAACTGAAATGTTTCATGTGGAAATGTGTTTTCTAAATGCATCTTTCCACCTCCATTCTTAGTTCTGCATCACCAAGTGTCAACATCCATTAAAACCCAATG
This sequence comes from Microtus oregoni, assembly GCF_018167655.1. NCBI lineage: Eukaryota > Metazoa > Chordata > Mammalia > Rodentia > Cricetidae > Microtus > Microtus oregoni. The sequence goes on from NW_024545064.1 coordinate 30,952, forward strand.
TGTGTTTATGAATGGAAAAACATTTCTAAGTAATGCTGATACTTTACAAAGTAGAAGCTCAATAAACTGTTCTAGGTAAAACAGTTCTACAATCTGGATTTTTTTTTTATTTAAAAAATAAAAGACTGCATGTTTTAATTGCAGTCACACAGACCCACACAGAGGAAAAGAATGCAAGGTTATACCTGTTCTGGATCCAGCCATGAGGGAAATAATCCCAATGGAGAACCTTTCAGGCTCTATATTCTGACTTTGAGTAAACTGAGAGGGGCGAGCGTACGCAGTACTCAACGGTGTGAGAAGCAAGGTATTTAGATGACAAGGGTAACCTCTACTTTCCAGGCTGCGGCAAGTGTGTGGAAAAATTGAACATGAGGGAGGAAACAATCAGAAAGACTGTCTCACACACACATACGCACACACACACGCACTCACACACGCGTGCACACACTGCTACAGTCTACATATTCTTCAGTAATTGCAATGCTGAGTAAACATAATACCTTCTAATGGAGCCTGTTCTGGCTTATATACGGGGTTAGTCTGTCACTACACACACTCTCCAACAGACCCCAGTCATAAATATCACAAATAAAGTCTCCATTCTTTCTTCTCAACTCTCAATGATCTCCTGCTTTTCTTCCTTAATGAGATTGTTTAACCAGATCAGGGCAAGATGTGAACTTGATAGAAGCCCATTTCACATGTATAACCCCCCAACACATTGTCACCCCCCCCCCACAGGCACTACTTAGTACCCTCCGGCATCAGAACCTAAAAAGAGAAACATAACAAAAACAAGGCCAAAAAAAGACCATAAAATTAATTTTATTTTTTATTTCTTTAAATAAATATTAGCTTAGCTATGAAAATCAATAGGACATCTTCCACAGAAAAGACAAAAAAAAAACATTAAAGCTGAATTCTTAAACACAGATCACTTACTGCCATTTATTGCTAGAAAGAAAACGAGAGCAACTTTTATCTTAAAGAACAAGGAAGAAATGCTCAAGAGTAACAAACACATCTTCATCTTCCTTTCTCCTACAACTGCCGTGGCCAGATGACTAAGGAAGACAAAATAGCGTGCTTTGTTCCATTCTAAACTGTTGAATGATTATTTTGTGCAAGAAATTGCAGATGCAGGCTATAAACACTGCAAAGATGGCAACAGCCGAGGCCAGAACCACCACTCTTGTGTCTCATTCTCCACCAAGGCCTCCATACACATTAGTTCTGGTCATCAAGCTGTCACAACAGTCGGCAAGATGGTATTCAGTGTGACATCTCCAGACAAGGAAATTAAACCTCCAGCGAAATCCAAAGCACCTCACGAAACTTAATGAACGTCCTTATGCATTTGAACAAATGAAAGCTTAAATTAAGTGACTCTAGATCAGGGTGTTAAATGTGTGCACCGTTCACTTGACTCACCAGCAATGTTCCCCATAACCTTTTTTTACCTCCTTGAAGAACCGAATCCTGGGCAAATGAGGCAACAATGGAATGTTACACAGAGTTTTAGATGAGGCAATTATTCAGCAGATATGAAGAGGAAATCTCGGAAGGTCAGAGGGAAGCATCACACTTTCTAAGAGTGACAGTTTAGAGGGATGCTGGGACCTCCATGAACCAGCATAATGTGTAGTGAGACTTCGTGTACTTCTGCTTTTACATGGTCTGATATTTTTTATCTTTTTAAAAATCTAAATAAATGAGAAAAGCAGATGACTCATGACTTCTAAGACCAGCAACAAAACCTCAACTTGCCATGAAATTGCCTTACATAGCAAAGAGTCTTGGAAAGCAGCGAGGAGGCCTGTGCCTCAAAAAGTGGTTCTCGGGCCCGCTGAATTACCATGGAGTCTTCCCTCTCCACCATCAAAAGGCTTTTCCAAAGAAGAGTGAATAAAAATATTACCCAAGGCCCCCTAAAAATTGGCACCTTCCTCCTCCTGCCTGTTGGAAGTGATACTGAACAGTACAGAAACAGGAGCTATGTCTTGCCTGATCTGTGGGCCTCACTGTATCTGAAATTAAATATTTTTCTAGAAAAAAGTCATCTAACTGTAAAGCCTGAATATTGACCTAGGCCTCTTCACTGTTATACCAACCATTTGAATATATAAATAGAAACATCAGATATGGCTTTTTTCAATGATAGCCAGGCCATGGCCTTAGAGTTGAGGTTGGCTAATGCCCCTGGCTGTGTGGGAAATGAGCACTAATAGGAGAGAATGGACTGGATGGCTACTACAAGGGAAACAAATTCACGATGGCGCGATCTTTTTAGAGGAATTCACTAGATCAATGATCCATTAGTATAGAATTGGATACTTCCCAAGCTGCCACTTACCTAAAAAGGTATGCTTAGCAAATTAAGTATAATGCCAAAGGGGGAATACTATCTTTTTATGGTACCTGAAGAACTGGTACAAAAACATTATATAATTATATATGTATATAAATATTAATATATAATATAAATATAAACAATATGTAAATATGTGACATATATATGGCATCAATCTGACCTTGTCTAGTAAACAATTAGCTTTTACATTATTGAAACAAACACATGAAGAGACCAGAGAGAAGGTGGCCTGTCAGGAGGTGAAATAATACCTCAGGCTAGAAGCAATGGGACTGTGAGCCAGGCAGATACAAAGGGAATAATGAGAAGGGGCATTTGAGGCATGCAGGACACAGAAGTGGCAGCTGTTATTGACTGATGGATGTAGCAGATAAAGAAGGTAGAGGGTAAGAGAAAAAGAAGATGAAGAATATTTCCACACTGTCAATGAGAGAACATGATAAAATAGCATTTGTGTGTCTTTAAGTCGGAGAGTTTAGAGCTGCGGTTGGGCCCCTCCCTAGAGGAACCATGTTGTGAGAAGACTGCAAAGCCAGAGAAGGAACACAAAGGACTGATGTCTGAGGAAGACCAACACCCCAGAGTCAAGAGAGGAAAACAATCCAGGAAAAAGCTGCTCAGAGTAAGACAGGTAATGAATGAGAAAAAGAAATACATCCTCAGCATTAGCAATTAAGAGTTATTTAAATAAGAATAATATAAACTCAACGGAAGAAGTGTTTGAAGTTGTCACTCGAGATAAACAATGAAAAATGTTCTAGGGATGTTGAGATGGATCAGTTGGTAAAGTATTGGCTGTGTAAGCATGAGGACCTGAGTTCAGATCCCCGGCCCCCACATGAAAATTTATGACACGGCACCTCACATTTGTAACCCCGGTCACTTTGGGGAAGAATGCAAACTGAGGAGCTTTTAGAAGACTGTGTCCAAATGCTCCCTTTTTCACCTCTTCTTATTTTAAATGCAATTGTTATGACCTTTGTTTTAAGTAGGGATAGAGAAAGAATGTATTCTCCAGCTAGTGTACTGAAAGCAGCTTGGAATAGAAATCAGTTCCCGGAGCCAGGGGAAAAGGGTGAGACGGCACAGAGGCGATGCGTTCCTGTCGCTGGGATGGAGCAGGCTGTAGAGAAATGACGTCTGGACACAAGCATTCCTCGATTCGGACAACTCAGTATTTACGTCGGGGTTTGAACTCTTCTGAAGGAAAAAGGAAATATTTTTCTTTTTAAAGAAAAATAAAGGAAAGAGAAAAGCAGGGTGAGAGCTAAATAAAATATGTCCCGAGCCTCCAGTTTGTAGGCTTGCCTATAATCAATCTATCACTTAGACAGATGTAGAAATTTATGAGTAGCTAGTTTTGCAGACTGGGAATCCACTTTTATTCACAGGGCTCGCCTATTCTTAATATATCATCTTTCCCTTTCCATGTGGCTACAATCTTCCCTACACAAACAGCTTTTTTGTCTCCTTATACTTCTCTGTTCTTA
>NW_024545065.1:0-34807 GCF_018167655.1 Microtus oregoni
TAGAAACCCTAAGACAGTCTGGTAATGTATCCTTGGCTGTCCTGGAACTCTTGATATGGAACAAGCTACTATTGAACTCACAGTGATTTGCCTGCCTTTGGTTCCCAAGTGCTATGATTAAACACATGTACTACCACACACACCCAAAGACTTGGATTTCTTAATGTTTAGAGTATTCAGCTCAGTGTTTTGCATAATGTATATACCTTCACATTTAAAAAATTGTAGACATACTCCCCAGTGAGGCAATGGTCAGAAGCAAATGAACTATGAGGGATGCAGGTCTAACAGTCTAAAACAGAGAAAATATAAATGCGTAGGAGGTTATGAAAATAAAGGAATACTAGCATGAAAAACAGAAAATGTGGTTAAAAAGAAAGTAACAGTAACCAGGGGAATAACATATCATGAAATTTTAAAGTTTCCAGAAATAAGTCGTATCAAATATTTTATAATCTTCTGAGATCATCTTTTATTTGTTTATTATTAACCGTAATTTTGAAACAAAATTGAACCACATTTATTACATACTTTTTGAACCCTAACACAAAGTCCCCAAATCTTTCCCCCTAATCAGACCTTTAATATAAAATTTCTATTGCTGGGAGTAATACATACCTTGAACCACCACATCTGGCTTTGGCACAGTAGAAAACCTACGATTCAGGGGATCAATTTCTCCAGGAGCTAAAAATCCCTGAAGAAAATGCACAAAACAAAATTAATAAGCCTCAAAAATAAAGCAAAGGCAATGGAGAGATAGCTCAGAAGTTAAATGGAAAGGGAAAAGGAGGTCAGTACAAAGGGAGACAAAAGGTGAAGGGATAAATAATATTAAGGATGTTTGAAAAGGCCACAGGAACATTTCATGCTTACTTAAACATACATATAGTGTGTGTGTGTGAGAGAGAGAGAGAGAGAGAGGATATATGTGTGTGTATGTGTATGCATGCGCGTGCACACGTATGTGTGTATACACACACGCGCGCGCGTCACACACACACGCGCACACACACACACACACACACACACACTACTGCAATCTCCCTTGGCTGCCTCTTAGAACTTGAAGGTAAGACCCAATAGCTGAGACACCATACAATCAGGAATCAACTGAGCTGGAACTGACCTGAAAGCTTCCTACCTGATGATTAGATCTCTAAATGACAAAAGTGCCATGCAAGCTGCTAAGGAAGAAAACCAATCAATAGTCCTGACCAGCTGTGAAACTATGAACCACAATGACCCCAAGGTCCAGTAGTGGTACATATCTCATGGAAGCAAACAACAGATGTCTAACTGGACTTAAGGCCAACCCAGTATGAAGAAACTCCTTTTGTCTGTGAGGTCCCTGGCCAGCAAGGGGCCCTGATCCTGTATCAGAAGATCCATCGGAGATCATTTGAAGGAAGAGATGGGCAGGCACCAATTCAAGAATTCCTCTAACAATCTGAAAAACAACATGAAAACACCAGAACCCAGCGAACTTACAACAGGAGGACTTGAACACCCTAATCCAGAAGAAGTAGAAAAAATTGACATTATGAAAGTGAAAGAGTCCCTTAAACAGGAGGTGAAAAACTCCCTTAAAGAAATGGATGAGGGGCCGGGCGGTGGTGGCGCACGCCTTTAATCCCAGCACTCGGGAGGCAGAGGCAGGCGGATCTCTGTGAGTTCGAGACCAGCCTGGTCTACAAGAGCTAGTTCCAGGACAGGCTCCAAAACCACAGAGAAACCCTGTCTCGAAAAAACCAAAAAAAAAAAAAAAAAAGAAATGGATGAGAAGAATAACAAAAAGTTTGAAGAAATGAGTAAATCCATAAAAGATACCCTAGGAAACCAAGAAAAAAAAAAACAATCAAACAGATAATGGAAACAGTTCAAGACTTGAAAACTGAAATGGAGGCAATGAAGAAAACATAAACCGAGGGCTGGCTGGATATGGAAAATCTAGGTAAAAGAACAGAGACTACAGAGACAAGTATAACCAACAGAATACAAGAGATAGAAGAAAGAATCTCAGATTCTGAAGACACCATAGAAAAAATAAACGCACTAGTCAAAGAAAACAGCAAATCCAACAAATTCTCATCACAAAACATTCAGGAAATCTGGGACACAATAAAAAGACCAAACCTAAGAATAATAGGTGTAGAAAAAGGAGAATTACAGCTCAAAGGCCCAGAAAATATATTCAACAAAATTATAGAAGAAAACTTTCCCAACCTAAAGAAAGACATTCCTATGAGGGTTCAAGAAGCATACAGAACACAAAATAGACTGGATCAAAAAAAAAAAATCCCCTCGCCATAAAATAATCGAAACACAAGACATACAGAATAAAGAAAGAATATTAAGAGCTGCAAAGGAAAAAGGTCCAGTAACTTATAAAGGTAAACCTATCAGACTTACATTTGACTTCTCTATGGAAACCATGAAAGCCGGAAGGTCCTGGATAGATGTACTGCAGTAACTAAGAGACCCAGACTACTATACCCAGCCAAGCTTTTGTTCACTATCAATGGAGAAAACAAAATATTCCAGGATAAAAACAAATGTAAACAATACGTAGCCACAAATCCAGCCTTACAGAAAGGAATAGAAGGAAAATCACAAACCAAGGAATCTAACAATGCCCACAATAACTCAGACATCTAGCGACTCTTCATGAGCACAACTCAAAGAAGGGAAACACAGACTACTACCCAAAACAACATTAATAAACCGGAGTTAACAACCACTAGTCATTAATATCACTTAATGTCAATGGACTCAATTCACCTATAAAAAGGCACAGGCTAAGAGATTGGATACGAAAACAGGATTCAACATTCTGCTGTTTACAAGAAACACACCTCAACCACAAAGACAGACATCTACCCAGAGTAAAGGGTTGGGAAAAGGGTTTTCAAGCAAATGGACCCAAGAAACAAGCGGGCGTGGCCATACTAATTTCTAACAAAATTGACTTCAAACTAAAATCAATCAGAAGAGATGGAGATGGACATTTTATACTCATAACAAGAACAATTCATCAGGATGACGTCTCAATCCTGAATATCTATGCCCCTAATATAAAAGCACCCACTTATGTAAAAGAAGCATTGCTAGAACTCAAAGGCAGACATCAATCCACACACACTAATAGTAGGAGACTTCAACACTCCTCTCTCACCAATGGACAGATCAATCAGTCAGAAACCTAACAGAGAGATAAGAGAATTAATGGAGGTAATGAATCAAATGGACTTCTATAGAACATTCCACCCAAATAGGAAAGAATATACCTTCTCACATCTCATGGAACCTTCTTGAAAATTGACCACATACTCGGTAACAAAGCAAACTTCCACAGATACAAAAAAAATATTAGTAACCACCTGTGTCTTATCAGATCAACATGGAATAAAGTTAGAATTTAACAATAATTCTACCCCCAGAAAGCCTACAAATTCTTGGAAGCTGAACAGTCAACTACTGAACCACCCCTGGGTCAGGGAAGAAATAAAGAAAGAAATTAAAGTCTTCCTTGAATTCAACGAAAATAAAGACACAACATACACAAACCTATGGGACACTATAAAAACAGTGCTAAGAGGAAAGTTCATAGCTCTAAGTGCCCACATTAAAAAAACGGAGAAAGCTCATATTAGAGAATTAAGAGCACACCTGAAAGCTCTAGAAAAAAAAGAAGCAGACTCACCCAGGAGGAGTAGAAGACTGGAAATAATAAAATTGAGGGCTGAAATCAACAAAATAGAAACACAGAAAACAATCCAAAGAATCAATGAATCAAAGAGCTGGTTCTTTGAGAAAGTCAACAAGATTGACAAACCTTTATCCAAACTAATCAAATGGCAGAGAGAGAACATACAAATTAACAAGATCAGAAATAAAAAGGGGGACATAACAATGGATACTGTGGAAATTCAGAGAATCATTAGTTCTTACTACAAAAGCCTGTATGCCACAAAATTGGAAAATGTAAAAGAAATGGACTTTTTAGATAAGTACCATTTACCAAAATTAAATCAAGACCAGGTGAACAATTTAAATAGACCTATAAGTTGTGAGGAAATAGAAGCTGTCATAAAAAAAAACTCCCAACCAAAAAAAAAAAAAAAAAGCCCAGGACCTGATGGTTTTAATGCAGAATTTTATCAGAACTTCCAAGAAGAGCTGATACCTATGCTCCTTAATGAGTTTCACATAATAGAACCAGAGGAGTCATTGCCAAACTCTTTTTACAAAGCTACAGTCACCCTGATTTCAAAACCTCACAAAGACCCATCCATGAAAGAGAATTACAGACCAATCTCACTCATGAACATTGATGCAAAAATTCCCCAATAAAATTCCGGCAAACAGAATCCAAGAACACATTAAAAAATTATCCATTATGATCAAGTAGGCTTCATCCCTGAGATGCAGGGCTGGTTCAACATACAAAAGTCTATCAATGTAATCCATCACATAAATAAATTGAAAGAAAAAACCATATGATCATTTCATTAGATGCGGAAAAAGCATTTAACAAAATTCAACACCCCTTTATGATAAAGGTTTTGGAGAGGTTAGAGATACAAGGATCATACCTAAATATAATAAAAGCAATATATAGCAAGCCAACAGCTAATATAAAATTAAATGGAGAGAAACTCAAAGCCATTGCACTAAAATCAGGAACACGACAAGGCTGTCCACTCTCTCCATACCTCTTCAATATAGTGCTTGAAGTTCTAGCAATAGCAATAAGACAAAATAAGGAGATCAAGGGGATTCGAATTGGAAAGGAAGAAGTCAAACTTTCATGATTTGCAGATGATATGATAGTGTACATTAGTGACCCCCAAACCTCTACCAAAGAACTCCTACAGCTGATAAATAAGTTCAGTGAAGTGGCAGGTTAAAGATCAACTCAAAAAAAAAATCAGTAGCCATCCTATACACAAAAGATAGAGAAGCAGAGAGGGAATTCAGAGAAACTTCAACTTTTACAATAGCCACAAATAGCATAAAGTATTTTGGGGTAACACTAACCAAGGAAGTGAAAGATCAATTTGACAAGAACTTTAAGGCATTGAAGAAAGAAATTGAAGAGGACACCAGAAAATGGAAAGACCTCCCATGCTCTTGTATGGGTAGGGTCAATATAGTAAAAATGGCAATTCGACCAAAGGCAATCTATAAATTGAATGCAATCCCCATTAAAATCCCAACAAAATTCTTCACAGACCTTGAGAGAACAATAATCAACTTTATATGGAAAAACAAAAAACCCAAGATAGCCAAAACAATCTTATACAATAAAGGAACTTCTGGAGGCATTACCTCCATCCCTGACTTCAAACTCTATTACAGAGCTACAATAATGAAAACAGCATGGTATTATAAAAAACGGAGACGTCGACCAATGGAATCGAGTAGAAGACCCGGATTTTAACCTACAAACCTATGAATACCTGATTTTTGACAAAGGAGCTAAAATTATACAATGAAAGAAAGAAAGCATCTTCAACAAATGGTGCTGGCAGAACTGGATTTCAACCTGTAGAAGAATGAAAATAGACCCATATCTATCACCATGCACAAATCTCCCATGCACAAATCTCAAGTCCAAATGGATTAAAGACCTCAATATCAATCTGAACACACTGAAACTGATAGAAGAGAAAGTGGGAAGTACCCTACAACAGATGGGCACAGGAGATCGCTTCCTATGTATAACCCCAGCAGCACAGACATTAAGGACAACATTGAAAAAATGGGACCACCTAAAACTGAGAAGCTTCTGTAAAGCAAAGGACACTGTCACTAAGACAAAAAGGCAATCTACTGATTAAGAGAAGATCTTCACCAACCCCCGCAACAGACAAAGGTCTGATCTCCAAAATATATAAAGAACTCAAGAAACTAGACTTTAAAATGCTAATTAACCCAATTAAAAATGGGGTACTGAACTGAACAGAGAATTCTCCACTGAAGAAATTCAAATGGCCAAAAGACACTTAAGGTCATGCTCAACCTCCTTAGCAATCAGGGAAATGCAAATCAAAGCAACTTTGAGATACCATCTTACACCTGTCAGAATTGCTAAAATCAAAAACACCAATGATAGCCTTTGCTGGAGAGGATGTGGAGTAAGGAGAACACTCATCCATTGCTGGTGGGAATGTAAACTTGTGCAACCACTTTGGAAATCAGTGTGGTGGTTTCTCAGGAAATTCGGGATCAACCTACCCCAGGATCCAGCAATACCACTCCTGGGAATATACCCAAGAGATGCCCTAGCATACTACAAAAGCATCAACTTTGTTCACTATGTTCACAGCTGCATTATTTGTAATAGCCAGAACCTGGAAACAACCTAGATGCCCCTCAATGGAAGAATGGATAAAGAAAGTGTGGAATATATGCGCATTACAGAACTACTCAGTGGTAAAAAACAATGACATCTTGAATTTTGTATGCAAATGGATGGAAATAGAAAACAGTATCCTGAGTGAGGTAACCCAGACCCAAAAAGATGAACATGGTATGTACTCACTCATTAGTGGATTCTAGCCATAAATAAAGCACATTGAGCCTATAATTCATGATCCCAGAGAAGCTAAATAGGAAGTTGAACCCAAAGAAAAACATGTAGTTATCCTCCTGGATATTAGAAGTAGACAAGATTGCCAGGCAAAAATTGAGACCTTGGGGGTGGTTTGGTGTGGGGGTAAGGGGAGATGGGGAGAGAGAAGGGAGAAGGGGAGGATGGAGAGAGCTTGGGGGAATGGGACGGTTGGGATGGAGGAAGAGTGGATATGGGAACAGGACAGTATATATCTTTTTTTTTGACACATAAAGTTGTTTAATTAGGTTGTCAGCAATTTAGAAAACAAGTTTGTGAGGATACATCCCGTTGTTCAGACAGAACTGAGAGCGCAGGTAGCCCTGTAGCTGAGGAGCAGCTTTGATCTTTGGCAGAATCTGCGAGTTCACCGCTTTCTGATCAGCCTTGCGCTGCTCTGTAATCTCATATTTCTCCTTCTCTGTGTCAAAGATCTCGCCCTCCTGATGCCTGGGCTTACACAGCTGCTTTTTCTTGAAGTAAGCATCAGTCAGGTGTTTGGGAATTTTAACTGTGCTGATATCAACTTTTGTAGAGGTGGCGATGACAAACTTCTGATGTGTTCTTCTCAAAGGAACTCTGTTGAGGGCAAGAGGTCCTGTCACAAGCAGTAAACCACTGCCCAGTTGCTTCAGGAAAACCACTCTCTTGCCCCTGTGGCGCCCGGTAAGGATGATGAGGACAGTCCCAGGAGTGATGCTGGCACGCAGGCGTCTCACGTGCTGACTGAAGGGCTTTTTGCCATGGCTCAGCAGCTTCCGAGGCACATCTTCAGTAGGATAATACCTGGGCATTTTTCGAAGCTTAACCACCCGGGTACCACCATTCTTGTCACCACCAACTGGTTTTGTGACAGTAGCAAGGACCTTTTCCTTTTTCTTCTTTTCAACCTTGGTTTTTGCAGCTGTGTATTTCCTTTTGTACACGGCCTTCCTGGAATACATAGCAGATCGGGAGTACCTGCCAATTCCTCTAACAAGGACTGGATTTCGGCTGCAATGGGGCTTCCCCTTCTTGAGCTTTTTAGCCTTAGGGTTACCCTTTTTGGCTGCACCAGCGGCAGGGGCATCACCGCCAGCCTTCTTGGCTGCAGGTTTCTTCTCTTTTGTATCAGGTTTCTCGCCTTTTTCACCCGCCATCTTGCAAGATGGGAAAGAGACGGCAGTATATATCTTAATTAAGGGAATCATTTTAGGGTTGGCAAGAGACTGGGCTCTAGAGCAGTTCCTAGGTGTCCAAGATGTCCCCGGGTTGTTCCTTGAGCAGCTGAGGAGAGGGCACCTGAACTGGCCCTATCCTATAGCCACACTGATGAATATTTTGCATATCACCATAGAACCTTCATTGGGCGATGGATACAAATAGAGACAGAGACCCACATTGGAGCACTGGACTGAGCTCCCAAGGTCCAAATAAGGAGCAGAAGGAAGTAGAACATGAGCAAGGAAGTCAGGACCGCAAGGGGTGCATCCACCCACGGAGACGGTGGGACTGATCTAATGGGAGCTCACCAAGGCCAGTTGGACTGGGACTGATGGAGCATGTGATCATACCGTACTCTCTGAACATGGCTGACAAGGAGGGCTGACTGAGAAGCCAAGCACTGGGTTTTGATTCTACTGCATGTACTGGCTGTGTCAGAACCTAGTCTGTTTGGATGCTCACCTTCCTAGACCTGGATGGAGGGGGGAGGACTTTGGACTTCCCACAGGGCAGGGAACCCTGACTGCTCTTTGGACTGGAGAGGATGGGGGAGTGGGAGGGGGAGGGGGAGGGAGAGGGAAATGGGAGGAGGTGAAAATTTGTAATAATAACAATAATAATAAAAATTTTTTAAAAAAGAAACTCATGCCTGGTACTGGTAACCCTTGGCTGTTGAGGTATGGAAACTTAGAGGAGAACTTATTACTACCACTTTCTGAACTAGTGTAATTCCTAACTGAATTCTAAATGCCGATCCTTATATTCACAGGTACGTGTAGCTATCACCCCTCATCAAAGAAGCTTTTTGCAGCAGAGACTGATAAAGAATACCACAATTGGTTAAAATGCAGAAAACAACTGCCTTTGAGGTACCCAACCCCTATCAATACATCTACAATGCCCCGACATCTAAGGTTCAGGGAACGTAACAGAAAAGCGAATGGAAGGATTTTAAGAGCCAGAGAACCAGAACATCTGCTGTGATGCATTGCACTTTCTGTATGTGCCAGGGAAGCTTCACCCATGAAATTTTAAACATGGTCACCTAAACAAGACCAGCACAATGATACTATCAGTAGACATACTAACACAAGTGGGGGAAAATCTCAGAAGACCTAGACAAAGAGCTAAAGACAATTAATGGATGCTGAGACAGGGAGAATCAGTTTTCGCCAGGAATGAGACCCTGACTGGCCCAAGTGGTCAGTCCTAAATAAATACATGTACAAACAACACTAAATGGACCAGGCAGCTGTGTGTGTGGAAGGAAGCAATAGGTGAAGATAATATAAATAGAACTCTCATGCATGAAATTCTCAAAATAAATTAAACTAAAAATTATAATAAACATTGTTTGCTTATTTGTCCCTGTATTTGCTGTGCTTTTTGGCTAGCAGAAATCTTTTTACTTAGTTCCCATATGTTGTGAAATAAGATGAACTCACCCATTTTTCTTTAATAATACCGAATCCTTCCTGATTTTGCTCAATTTAATTTATTGTTGGATGAGAATGCTGCTAGGACGATTGCTTTAAAGCATTATGCTCATTAGTGCTAGCTCCAAGCTCATGTCAATAAAGATTATTGTCAGGAGCCATTTCAGGCTTCTCCTTTCTCACATCTCACAGGGCCTTCAAGTAAAAATCTTGAGACAGAAAACTTAAAGTTAGCCGAAACATTACGTGCTGACTGTGGAGACTCAAGCTCTGGAAAGCACCACAAAGTGTCTTCAAGGCTTGCTGCTTATCACTAACAGCAGGTGTTCTAGCCACTGACCTTGCAACTGCCCTGCTTAGCTTCCAAACTGCCCCACTTAGTTGCCAAACTGCCCCACTTAGTTGCCTAGCTACGGAGCCCCTCCTTCCCTTCCCCCTTTCCTCAGTTCCCCCTGCCCGAGCTCCTTTCTGAGGAGTATTTAAGACATGAAACTTGCTTCAATAAACGAATGCCTTGACAAAGAATACTGCTTGGCGTCCGTTTCTCCCCCCGCCCCCCATGTCTTTCAGATAGTGCCTCTTCAGACCCTGGAATAATTTAGGACCTGCTGGGCAGGTCAGATTATCAAACAACTGATGGAGGAAGGTCATTGGCTAATAAAGGAACTGCCTTGGCCCATTTTATTGGTTAGAAGATAGGTGGGAGGAGTAAACAGAACAGAACGCTGGGAGGAACAGGAAGTGAGCTCAGATTCCACAGCTCTCCTCTCGGGAGCAGACGCCTCAGAGAGAGACACCATGCTCCTGGCTCCTGGGCAGATGCATGCGATGAAGCCGCCAGGTCAGACATGCTGAATATTCCTGGTAAAACCAGTGCTACAGTTTATTAGAAATGGGTTGACTGGGATATCAGAATTAGCCAGTAAGGGCTAGAGCTAATGGGCCAAGCAGTGCTTAAATGAATACAGTTTGTGTGTTGTTATTTCGGGCATAAACTAGCCGAGCAGGCGGCCGGGGTGCTGGGAATGCAGCCCCACTGCTCATATTACTACAAACAGCCACAGGCACAGAAAACAAAACCAAGAATACAGCTGCAGAAAATAAACGGCCATATAAGCAGGGGAAAATCATACTTAGAAATTCCAGGTAAGTTCCAAACAAGGTTTTCCAGAAACCTGGGCCTATAATATCAAAACAACCATGCTAGGTGTGATAACACACACCTGTAATCCCAGAACTCAGGAAACAAACACAGAAGGTTCCTTGCAAGTTCAAGGCCAGCTTGATCTATGGGGAAAGTTCAATGCCAGCTACTGTTACATAGCAAGACTGTGTCCTTTTTTTTTAAAAAAAAAAAAATAACCTATAATGTAGGAAATAGGATTTTCAGGAAGTACTGGAAAATTTTTTTAGAAGAATTTTTTTCTATGTAGGCTCGAAATGCCCCCAAAGAAACTGAATACAAAATTGTGCCTCATTAACTCTGTTAAGAGCCATCTTAACAGAATGTGGTATAAAGAACATTTAGAGAGCTCCTTACCAAAAAGTAAAAACAGAAATATTAATAAAACAGAAAGAGCACACTGTTATTATCAAGCACTAGCCAAAGTGCCCACAGTACAGGATACAAGATCAACTCCAAAAACTCAGTTGCCTTCCTGAGAGAAGCAGAGAGGGAAATCAGAGAAGCATCACCTTTCACGATAGCCACAAATAGCATAAAATATATTGGGGAAACTCTGACCAAGGAAGTGAAAGATCTATTTGACAAGAACTATAAGTCTTTGAAGAAAGAAATTGAAGAGGACACCAGAAAATGGAAGGACCTCCCTCGCTCTTGGATTGGGAGGATCAACATAGTAAAAATGGCAATTTTGCCAAAAGCAATCTATAGATTCAATGCAATCCCCATCAAAATCCCATCAAAATTGTTCACAGATCTGGAGAAGACAATAATCAACTTTATATGGAAAAACAAAAAACCCAGGATAGCCAAAACAATCTTATACAATAAAGGATTGTCTGGAGGCATTACCATCCCTGACTTCAAACTCTATTACAAAGCTACAGTATTGAAAACAGCTTGGTATTGGCATAAAAACAGAGAAGTCGACCAATGGAATCGAATAGAAGACCCTGACTTTAACCCACAAACCTATGAACACCTGATTTTCGATAAAGGAGCTAAAAGTATACAATGGAAAAAAGAGAGCATCTTCAACAAATTGTGCTGGCAAAACTGGATGTCAATCTGTAGAAGAATGAAAATAGATCCATATCTATCACCATGCACAAAACTCAAGTCCAAATGGATTAAAGACCTCAATATCAGTCCGAACACACTGAACCTGATAGAAGAGAAAGTGGGAAGTACTCTACACCACATGGGCACAGGAGACCACTTCCTACGTATAACCCCAGCAGCACAGACACTAAGGGCATTATTGAATAAATGGGACCTCCTGAGACTGAGAAGCTTCTGTAAAGCAAAGGACACTGTCACTAAGACAAAAAGGCAACCCACTGACTGGGAGAAGATCTTCACCAACCCCGCAACTGGCAAAGGTCTGATCTCCAAAATATATAAAGAACTCAAGAAACTAGACCGTAAAAGGCTAATCAACCCAATTATAAAATGGGGCACTGAGCTGAACAGAGAATTCTCAACAGAAGAACTTCAAATGGCCAAAAGACACTTAAGGTCATGCTCAACTTCCTTAGCGATCAGGGAAATGCAAATCAAGACAACTTTAAGATACCATCTTACACCTGTCAGAATGGCTAAAATAAAAAACACCAATGATAGCCTTTGCTGGAGAGGTTGTGGAGAAAGGGGTACACTCACCCATTGCTGGTGGGAATGCAAACTTATGCAACCACTCTGGAAAGCAGTGTGGCGGTTTCTCAGGAAATTCGGGATCAACCTACCCCTGGAGCCAGTAATACCACTCTTGGGAATATACCCAAGACAGGCCCTATCATACAACAAAAGTATATGCTCAACTATGTTCATAGCAGCATTGTTTGTAATAGCCAGAACCTGGAAACAACCTAGATACCCTTCAATGGAAGAATGGATGAAGAAAGTATGGAATATATACATATTAGAGTATTACTCAGCAGTAAAAAACAAGGACTTCTTGAACTTTGCATGCAAATGGACGGAAATAGAAAACACTATCCTGAGTGAGGTAAGCCAGACCCAAAAAGAGGAACATGGGATGTACTCACTCATATTTGGTTTCTAGCCATAAATAAAGGACATTGAGCTTATAATTCATGTTCCTAGAGAAGCCAAATATGAAGGTGAATCCAAAGACAAACACATAGGCATCCTCCTGAATATTAACCTTCATCAGGCGATGAAAGGAGACAGAGACCCACATTGGCGCACCGGACAGAAATCTCAAGGTCCAAATCAGGAGCAGAAGGAGAGGGAGCACGAGCAAGGAACTCAGGACCGCGAGGGGTGCACCCACACACTGAGACAATGGGGATGTTCTATCGGGAACTCACCAAGGCCAGCTGGCCTGGGTCTGAAAAAGCCTGGGATAAAACCGGACTCGCTGAACATAGCGGACAATGAGGACTACTGAGAACTCAAGAACAATCGCAGTGGGTTTTTGATCCTACTGCACGTACTGGCTTTGGGGGAGCCTAGGCAATTTGGATGCTCACCTTACTAGACCTGGAAAGAGGTGGGCGGTCCTTGGGCTTCCCACAGGGCAGGGAACCCTGATTGCTCTTTGAGCAGATGAGGGAGGGGGAATTGGTCGGGGGAGGGGGAATTGGTCGGGGGAGGGGGAGGGAAATGGGAGGCGGTGGCGGGGAGGAGGCAGAAATCCTTAATAAATAAATAAATTAAAAAAAATAAAAGCAAAAAAATAAAAAAAAAAATAAAAAAAACAAAGTTCCTAAAGTAATCAGCTAATTCAGTTGAGGAACGAAGCCTCACGTTGCTTGCAAAGGTTGACATTTAATCCATTACCAATAACCATTAAGCATAAGTGCATTCATTAGTCACCAGGCAAGGCACTGAGGGGAGTTTTGAAAGGGAAAGATGCACAACTTTATTCCTGAACAACACCAAGTGCAATGCCAGAATAGGGAACTGTGGGCAGCAGGGTGGACATGGCTGCCAGGGAGCAAGAGATTTTTGTCAGGCACTGGCCATAACCCCCATGCTGAAGATTTGGAAGAAAAGTTATAATTAAATCAAAGTACAAAAGGAAGAAGATAGCATTTGAATTTGGTGAGTTCATTGCAAATCTGATCATATGGTGACTAGGGCAAATAAATAAATAAAAGGTGGGATAGCTTTGAAGTCTTACCTCTGCCATCAAGCTTCCTAAAATGTATAGAGACTGACCCCACATGTGAGGCAATTTTCCCATGGGGACTCGATCCACAGTGTGAGGATTTTGATATTCTTCATCAACCTAAATGAAGCGATAAAGAGGTCAAATGAGAGGCAATAATAGAAAGCTTAAGATACTAGATGATAAAAGACAGTTTGGATTAGGATTTATAGTTTATAGGCAATGGATTGAACAGTTAAGTAGGGCAGTGCTCAAGCTATGATGTGTGACCAAATCTCCCAAGGATCTTGTGCAAATGCAGACTGTATCGGTGTGTTGGGGGTGGCTAAAACATATTCTTAATTCTCAGGTGACACTGCTGATACCACTAGGAACTTACTCTCCAAACCCCCACCAGAAGGAAAAACTGTGTCTCTACCATGTCTAATTCTCCTTGACAATGGTAAACAAAAACAATACTTGCTTAATTTTTCTAAGCCTCATCTACTCCAACAGTCCCTGATTACTGGCTTCAAAGGAAACCAAGTCCTGAGAGCTGGCAAAGGACATCAGTCTGGTTCCATGTACTGATCTGTACATTATTCTCAGAACTGAGATTTGCTTTCATTCATATCTTACTGTAAAGTAGTCAAATAATTGAGACTGCTTTAATTTATTTCTGAAGAAATTAAATCGCCTATTTGTTGTCATAATCTGAAAACCAAATTGTTAGAATATTAAGATCACCGGATACAAAAATCACAAAGCTATTTGACTCAAACAACTATTGACTCAGCATCCCAGAAATACGGTTCCTCTCCTGTCAATGAGCCAGTGCTATCCAACTTGCCTTGTCAGGGGGAACACTGTACAGCTCTGGAAGAAGTGGGACTCCATTTTTGCCCTTGATGAGAACTGCATCAAGAGCCTCTCTATATTCTTGGACCTGCAGAATAAAAGAAAGAAAAAAACCAAACTTTTAGAGACTTTCCGCGGAAACATAGCAGAAAGACACAGCCAAAGAAAGCACTACTACAAAAGAGCTTATTTAACCAAGTATAAGGGAGAGGAAAGGGGCAATGGTACTGTGTCAAGTTGACACAAACTATAATCCTCTGAGAGGACAGAGCCATGACTGAGAAAATGCCTCCATAAGAACTGACTGCAGGCAAGCCTGGAGACCGTTTTCTTAACTAGTGATTGATAGGAAAAAGCCCAGCCCATTGTGGGTGAAGCCAACCATGGGCTGGTGGTCCCAGGTTGAATAAGAAAGCAGACTGAGCAAGCCATGGGGAGCAAGGCAGTATGCAGCCCCTCTCCATGGCCTCTGCTCCTGCCTCCTGGTTCCTGTCCTGTTTGAGTGCCTGCCACCTTAGCTTCCCTTAATGGATTGTGATTCAGGATACATAAGTCAAATAAGCCCTTTTCTCCCCAAACTGCCTTTTGGTCATGGTGTTTTGTCACAGCAGTAGAAACCCTAACTAATGCAGGTTTATTACATGTTTTCTAAAGATCAAATATCACATGAATTTTTGTATACTTTAACACATTTAATTTTTGTTTCATTCTAGTAGGGATGTGTAATTGAAGCCCTTTAACATGGGGATTTGATGGAGGAAGGTCATTGGCTAATAAAGGCACTGCCCTGGCCCATTTTATTGGTTAGAGGATAGGTGGGAGGAGTAAACAGAACAAAATGCTGGGAGGAAGAGGAAGTGAGCTCAGAGACTCGACCGCTTTCCTCTCAGGAGCAGACGCCTGAGAGAGACGCCATGCCCCGCCCCCGGGATGAAGCTCCGACCCAGGATGGACATAGGCTAGAATCTTCCCGGTAAGCGCACCTTGGGGTGCTACACACAGATGATTAGAAATGGGCTAAATTAATATGTGAGAATTAGCCTAGAAGAGAATGGGCCAAGCAGTGTTTAAAAGAATACAGTGTCCGTGTAATTATTTCGGGGCATAAGCTAGCCGGGCAGGCGGCTGGGGTGTTGGGGACGCAGCCCCGCCGCCGCCCTTATTACTTCATATGGCGCCCACGTGGACAACTGCTTCCACATAAAGCCTGAGACAGCTTGGGAAGTAATTATAGAACAAAATGAAAGCATTGTGCCTGGTTTCTTGGTAGCAGCAATTTCTCGGTTCTACCCTGCTTGCTAGAGGCAAGCAAGCGCCTCATCTAAGAGAGGCTTCCTGACTCAGCTTTAGCTGCTAAGCCTGCAGCTCATTAAGAGGTCCTGCCACGAAACACTTAAACGGTGTTGACGAAAAGCTGAACGCATGCTTTTCGGTTTTCAGCCGTAGCAGGAAAAAAGCTGCACAGTTTAAAAATGCCGGCTTTCTGGGCTGTCCTGCCAGGACAAACTCTGACTCTTTTATGCAGGCGGTTTGTGCGGTTTGCAAGCACAGGCTGCTGAAGCTCGCTTACTGGCTACAGCCAGTACCTCAGCCATGAGGCTGGAAAGCTAAGGAATGGGCTGGATCTCGTTGGCAAAGCCACGCCTTTAATCCTACCCATATTGCTCAGTAATTTAAAGGCTCCTGTGGTCAGAAAAAGAGAGATATACAGTAAAGAGAGATTCAAAGACAAAGAAAATTTCTGAATGGTTTAAAGTATGTTAAAAATATATGCAGACTAAAAGTTGAAGTTCTTAAAGTAAAAAACAAAAAAAAAAGGAAGAGAGTTGTTGTGTGTGGTAGCACACGCCTTTAATCCCAGTGCCTAGAAGGCAGAGACTAACAGATCTCTGTGAGTTCAAGGTGTAGTAGCAAACACCTTTAATCCCGAATGCCTGGGAGGCAGAGACAGGCGGATCTCTGAGAGTTCAAAGACAGCCTGGTCTACAGAGTTACTTCAGGTCAAAGATACAGAGAACCTGTCTCAAAAAGCAAAGAGTTAAAAGTAAAAATAAACAAAATAGAGGTTAAAACAAAGCTGCACAAAGATGGAAAATACACAGAGAATCTTGATACTGTATGCTATTATGCTCTCTTTAAATTATTTAAACGCTGAGGAAGGAGCAACAGATGCTAAAAGATATTTATTTATAAATACTGCTGAACTATTCCAACATAGATATTATGAATTTGGATCTAAGGATATGATACTTTGGAAAGGAGTTTCTTATTTTGTTTTCACAGAGGATGAGACGCTGTTCATTTCTTCTATTCCAATTTGGTATGATGGACCACGCCCTCCTGAAGGGTTGCAGTGAACATCTTCAGAAAATTGCTTCCCTCAACTGCCAACTGAGATGAAACTAGCACACAGGTTATACCATGAAAGACCTAATTAACGACGTCCCCATTCAGCAGGAAGCAGTTTGGAGAGAAAAAACTGCGCCCATGTTCCCAAATATTGTTTATAAATGTTCTTTTACATTTAAAGGGGGATATGATATAGGTATGAATAATTTGCATTAGTATAGATTTTGCTTTATTGATAGAGATTTACGGTCAATTTTGTTATATGTATATGTATTTCTGATATTGATTAAGGTATTGTGATTGTGTAGTTCATTAAA
This sequence comes from Microtus oregoni, assembly GCF_018167655.1. NCBI lineage: Eukaryota > Metazoa > Chordata > Mammalia > Rodentia > Cricetidae > Microtus > Microtus oregoni. The sequence continues at coordinate 17,078 of NW_024545065.1, forward strand.
AAATGTAATGTATAATTAGGAAATATAGGTTGTTAATGGATAATCATCGATAATAGTAAAGCTTGCAGTCATGTTAGTTAGATTTTCTAGATATATTGAGATATTTTAGATAGACATTCTTCATGTCTTTCAAAGATTACAGAATAGGACATTTAATGTTTTAATAACTGAGGACTTTTCATGACAATGAGACACTCTGCTCCTGGCAGCACCAATGTACTTCAAGAGGAAGATGGGCATCGAAGAGGATCCTTATGGAGTTTGATAGCCATTTGGGCAAGAAACTGCTCTTGCCTGGACTGTTGCATAAACTGGACACAGAGAACCCGCAGAGAGAGGACTACTGAACTTGCCTAAGGTGAGATGATCTTTCGGGGTTCCTGATTCATGAAAGAGTCTGCGAGACATTCTGCAGGACACAACAGATAGTGACTGAACTGACTCTGAAATTTCCTGCTTTGTGGAAATGTCTGCTGGAAACTATGGGCCTGTAGGCCGAAGATGGATGCCCCAATGGTACAGAGGAACTTTGGGTGACTGTCCAGGCAGCGAGATGTCTCTGTCATTTCTAGAGTTTTAAAAGCTGCTTACTTCTTGTTTACTTAGGTAATATATCTTTCTGGAGTCTTTGATGGAGTTAAGAATAGTTAGTTATAGTTATAGTTTTCCTTAGTTATGATAAAGATTATTGTAACTTTTACTTGATAACTGTTTTGTTATATGTAATTTTGCTATGTTAAAGCCTTTTTTTTTGTTTAAACCAAAAAAGGGGAAATGATGGAGGAAGTTCATTGGCTAATAAAGGCACTGCCCTGGCCCATTTTATTGGTTAGAGGATAGGTGGGAGGAGTAAACAGAACAAAATGCTGGGAGGAAGAGGAAGTGAGCTCAGAGACTCGACCGCTTTCCTCTCAGGAGCAGACGCCTGAGAGAGACGCCATGCCCCGCTCCCGGGATGAAGCTCCGACCCAGGATGGACATAGGCTAGAATCTTCCCGGTAAGCGCACCTTGGGGTGCTACACACAGATGATTAGAAATGGGCTAAATTAATATGTGAGAATTAGCCTAGAAGAGAATGGGCCAAGCAGTGTTTAAAAGAATACAGTGTCCGTGTAATTATTTTGGGGCATAAGCTAGCCGGGCAGGCAGCTGGGGTGTTGGGGACGCAGCCCCGCCGCCGCCCTTATTACTTCAGGGATTAAGTTCTAAGAGGTTCTGAACTTGTAGTTTATTAAGCAAATACCTGATTTAGTGTAGTTTACTCTGACTCAGTCTGTCTTCAAGGGCCTAAGTGATCTGCTTCTGCCTCCCAAGTGTTGGGATTAAAGGTGTGTGCCGCTATGACTGACAAAAAAGTTTTATTTTTAAAAATTATATGTATGCATATGTGTCAGTGTGGGGGTATATGATCATGTGTGCTGGTACCCTTGAAAGCCAGATGTGTCAGATCTCCTGAAGCTGGAGCTATAACTCTACAAGAATTTGTGAGCCACATGACAAGAATGTAAAGAATCAAACTTGGATTTTCTGGAAGAACATTATGTGCTCTTAATCATTGAACCATCTCTCTAGTCCTTGACTTGGCTTTTATTTTATTTAAGTTTATTTTTATTTATGTGTGTATACATCGGTGTGTGTGTGTGTGTGTGTGTGTGTGTGTGTGTGTGTGTGCACGTGCACATGCACGCATGTGCCTGCAGAAGAGGGATTAGCACCTCCTGGAACTGGAGTTACAGGTGGTTGTGAACTGTCTGATATGGATGCTGGGATCTAACTTTGGTCTTCTGTAAAAGTTGCAAATGTTTTTAACCACTGAGAAATCTCTCCAGCCCTTTGAATAGGCTTTTAAATCTATGTTTTTATTAATTGCTTTTAGTTAGTATATAAAATAATGGATTTTATTATGACATTTTCATACATGTCTATCATTGTACTTTGCTCGTATACACTTTCCCATTAATTACCCTTGTCATCACTCCTCTCTGGGTTTGGCTGCTATTGTGGTTAGGTTTATGTTATTTACTTAACGATTTGCTGAAACACAGTAATTCATAAACTATAAAAAGGGAAAGAGTCAGGATGCAGCTCAGTGGGCCTAGCGTGTACAAGGCCTTGGGATCATAAGAAGTAAAAAAAAAAAAAAACCACAACAAAACCATAATTTATGGGGGAATACATAGTTCTTTAACATAATAGCTTCATCCCAGCTGCTTTGTGGTATAATTAGGATATTGTTAAAATTCACAAAGTTTTAAAATGTGTTTAATAAATTAGGGTACAATTTAAGTATTGTGGAGGGGTTCCTGCAGGCTTACAGCAGGTCGGGGAAAATGATCAGGGTGAGATAAGACTGAAACTTGGATCACATGGATTTTGGTAACCGATGCTGGGCCAGGAATTCTAGAGTCTGACATCAGCTCATTTATTTTTGCTATATTTAAGCATAACACAATTTAGGGAAAAAAGTATTCTAATAACAATTAACTCAGCCCCATGAGTACAACAAAGTTTAAGACATGTCTGCATTGAAACTTTTTACAAAGTACATACAGCTTCATGTGTAAGATGGGTTCTTGTTGACTTAGAAAACAATGGTCAAGATAAGGGCGTAAGAAGAATGACTGAGGTAAATACAATGCCTGGCCCTAAGAAAACATAGAAGTTATTTAGGCTATTATAAGGTACAAATGATGAGTTTTATGGTTTAGAAGTAATGCTCAAGGTGTCAGGGGAAAGAATCTGGGATAAACATAATATTCTGGGTGATATGGGTGGAGGCTGGCTAAACAGATAGCGAATGATTACCAGGCTGCAAACTATATTTTCCCCCAGCATTCTGGGAGAACAGTCAAATATCTTCCCTCTTTGGAGAGATGAGATGTGTGCTTAACTTTTCTTGGCTTCTCCAGTGCTTATCTGTGTGCAGGACTGTTTTTGCAGTCTACAGAGTATAACATGAATTTGATGTTTGCTTATGTGCAATTTCTTCCTGAGAACACAACTGTGCTGAACTAAACTATTTAAAACTACACAGACATGTACTTACCGAACAAGGCCAAGGAACCAAATGAGTCTACATCTGTTGTTGAAGTGTTCCACAGTGTATATGACCTTTCTTTTTTTACTTTATTGTTTATTTATTTATTTATTTATTTATTAAAGATTTCTGTCTCTTCCCCGCCACCGCCTCCCATTTCTCTCCCCCTCCCCCAATCAAGTCCCCCTCCCTCGTCAGCCCAAAGAGCAATCAGGGTTCCCTGCCCTGTGGGAAGTCCAAGGACCGCCCACCTCCATCCAGGTTTAGTAAGGTGAGCATCCAAACTGCCTAGGCTTCCCCAAAGCCAGTACATGCAGTAGGATCAAAAACCCATTGCCATTGTTCTTGAGTTCTCAGTAGTCCTCATTGTCCGTTATGTTCAGCGAGTCCGGTTTTATCCCAGGCTTTTTCAGATCCAGGCCAGCTGGTCTTGGTGAGTTCCCGATAGAACATCCCCATTGTCTCAGTGTGTGGGTGCACCCCTAGCGGTCCTGAGTTCCTTGCTTGTGCTCTCTCTCCTATATGACCTTTCTTTAAGCACATCCTAACTTCTAAGCTATGAGCACCTAACAGCTGCTCTGGTTGCAAAATGGGTGCCTTCCTCTTGTTTTAACTGCCCCCATTCCTCTCAGCCCATTCTAACGTTTCCTCTGTATTTTGTTGTTTTTCTCCTCTGATTTCTATCATTTATTTTATTTTTCTTTTGTTTTCTTCCTCTTACATACAGGCTAGTGGGCAAAAGTACCAACCAGGCGAACTGGCACGAAGAAGGTCAAACACTTCTACAAGCAAAATTCAGGCTCTTTTCAAGGTTTAACTATCAGACCTATTGTAGCACTTATATATTTGACCATTTAACATGTTGGAAACTGTGCCACTGTTTTTATTTTTTTCCGACTAGCTTTCTATCATTTTGTTATGTACAAACATACATTTACTTATGATTGAGACATGGTCTTACTATATAGTCTTGGCTGGCCTAGAACTCACTGTGTAGTGCAGGCTACTCAAACTATTGGTGTATTATTTGTGTTTTAATAAATAAAGCTTGCCTGAAGATCAGAGTGCAAAGCAGCCATAGGAGTCTGCCATACAGGCCAGGGAGTGGTGGCACACACCTTCAATCTCAGCAGTCACACTAGTTAGCCACAGAGGCCAGACAGTTATGGCACACACCTTTAATCGCAGAAGCCACACTAGTTAGCCATAGAGGCCGGGCAGTGGTGGTGCACACCTTTAATCCCATCTCTAGAGAGGAATATAAGACGGGAGGAGACAGCTCTCAGACACAGTCTGAGGATTTGTGGAGGCAGGATTACCTATTTCTGTCTGAGGTAGAGGTAAGAGTCAGTGGCTGGCCACTTTGCTTTTCTGATCTTCAGCTTGAACCCCAATATGTGTCTCTGGGTTTTTATTAGTCGTGCTACATCAACTCACAGAAATCCTCCTGCTTCTTTCTCCACAGTTCTGGGATTAAAGGTGTGCAGCACTATACTAAGCCATACATACAGTTTTAGTACTGTGCTCCTCACCCCATTTTTCTATTCTATAGATTTTAAATTTCTTGACTATACATTTCATGGTGATATTTTCAAAGGGATGCTATCTCATTATAATGGAACTAACTGGCTTTTGAATTTACAGCATATCTTTATTGTGAACTTTCAAAGAAATTTTTGAATATTTTTTGAAAAGATTATTTTTTATTTTATGTACTGAGTATTTCACCTGCATATATGTATGTGAACAACATGGGTACCTGTTACCCATAAGGCTTAGAAGGTAGCTTTGGAGCCTCTGGAACTGGAATTACAGATGTTTGTGAGCTGTCATGTGCATGCTGGGAATTGAGCCCGCATCCTGTGGACGAGCAAAAGGTGCTGTTAACCAAGGAACCATCTCTCTATCACCCAAGGATACCTTTTCTAAAAATATTATTTGAGATGGTCCTGCTATTTAGCGTAGACTGGTCTCAAACTCTTGATCTGCCTGCCCTAGCCTGAGTCCTGAGATTACAAACATGTGTCACCGCAGCAAAAAATCCTTTTTAGAAATACAGAAATTTGTGGGCTACAGTGTTATACTTCAACTCACGTATATGGTGTATAATGATGAAATTGAAGTAATTAATATTTTAACATCCTTAACTTGACAATGTTCTTTAATGAAAGAAAAAAAATCTCACCTACAGAGGCAATGAAATCGAAGAAGTCACTGACAACACTTGGATGGTCAGGATTGAAGAAAAAAAAAACAATCTGAGTTTCTCAAATTTTTTTTGTAGCTGTTTTGTTTTGCTTTTGGTTTTTCCAGACAGGGTTTCTCTGTGTAACAGCAATGGCTGTCCTGGAACTCATTTTGTAGATCAGGCTGGCTTCAGAATCAACAGAGATCCACCTGTTTCTGCTTCCTGAGTGCTGGGATTAAAGGTGTGCGCCACCACTGCCCAGTTAGAATTTCCCAATTCTTTTTTTATATAGTAACTTTTCTTTTTTAATTTTTTAAATTTACTTTTTAAAATTTCATTTTACATTCCAACCACAGTGTTCCCCAAATCTTAATTCACTATTATCAACTACAAGTCTCTAGGAGACAGACAACTCTATGTGGTAGTCAGAAGACTCCAATTTGGGGGAGTCAATACAGATAGAGCCATTAACTGAAAGAAGAAGATACAACAAGAGCAGCTTGCTCAGAGCTCTTCTCCCAGCTCATTACCTGTTCTGCGTTCCCACTGAAGACTCCATCAAGGATAAAGTATGTCCAGAACAATGGCCATTCGCACTCAATGTTTTCAAATAACTTCAGCTCAGCTGGTTCATAGTATAGACGATTTGGATCCTAGACAAAAATAGAATAAAGTCTGTCCTGTCGCTCAGAGATTGGATTTATATCCTTAGTTTAGAGGTATTGTAGTAGGAGTTTTACTAGACCATCTGTTTCAAAGATGGCATCAGGGAAGCAAGTGCTCTATGAAAACGTCCAATGACTAGTCTTGAAATAATAAGGAATCACAAGAGATATACGAAAATGTGTGTTACTTTTCTTGTTCCATGATAAACTAATCTGACAAAATCAACTCAAGTGAAGCAAGAGTTTACTTTGGCTCACAGTTCAAGGGTACAATTCATCATGAAGGACAGAGAAGGTGGCAGAAGCTTCGGCAGCTGATCACAACTGCTTCTACAGTCAGGAAGAGTACAATAAATGCTGGAATGCAGCTAGCTTTTCCTTTCCATGCAGCCCAGGCCTTCAACCCAGGAAATATTGCCACTCGCTTTTAGGGTAGATCTTCCTACTTTAATTAACCTACTAATACCCTCACAGGTATAACCAAAGGCTCGTCTCCTTGATCCCGTCAAGCTGACAATATTAACTAACCATCAGTGTAGGACTGCTTTGTAATCAACCTGAGAGAGGCAACACTAGGCACAGATGGCCTTTGTGGGAAAGAATGAATGGCCTGTACAAGAAGGGAATCCTGGCAAGTCTTCAGAATGAGGGGATCCAAAGACAGAGAGCCAAGAACCATGAGAGTGCAGTACTGTGGAAATCCAAATGGAAAAAACTTCAAGAAAAGGGCAAAAGTCAAACTCCGGGCTGAAGAAGAAAGTAGAAGTGCGGAAGTAGACAAGATTTCACACTTAATTTAAAAAGAACATAGTTCCTCTCTTCTGTGTGGTGCTGGGACTGGAACGCAGGGCATTGAGCATGCTACACAAGCACTCATAATAGTTCTTGAAAAGCTGGCCCAAGCCATACTTTTTTTTTCAAGGAGAACTTTTGACTAGTAAAACTAAAGGAACTTATATTTTCACAAACAAGTTCTGTTTATAACTAACCAAATACAAACTACTAATCTTGGAACAGTTTAGGTTTGGTGTCCTTAAGGCTTGATGGGCTGATATTTTATCCATATTGTGAAGTACTAGTGGGGAGAAATGGAATAAACTACAGAACTTAGAGGTGGAGGCTGCAGGACAGATCAGGATTCAGTAAGGCCATTAGGGTGGAGACTGAGCCTCTGGCTTTGTCAAAAGGAAAGAGACCAGAAGGGATTGGGGCACACCAGTACTCCCTGGATCACACCTTGGGATTCTTGTCAGCAGATGTGGACCTCTTGATTCTGAGCCTACAGAACTGTGAGCCCAAGTGTACCCATTTTACAACTCAGTCTGCGGTACTGTGTCCCAGACAACAGAAAAGGGACTACGACAGGCAGACAAAAAGATGTACTGATGGAAAGTGCCTTTCCTTTGGATTGATTAAATATTTTGGGGGCATATTTGGATATTATGTAAATGTTATTTGTATTTAAAACTGTCCATAGATTTTAGCATCTATCGGTAGTTCTTTCCTTAAACTAATCAACTAAAAGAAAGGAAAAACAGCCTTTATTTTATTTACTTTTGAACATATTATTATTATTAATTTATTTACTACCGATGTCAAAACTTGGCAGCAAAGTCCAATAAATACAACAAACATCACTTATTATTCCCTTTAATGATCTGCAAAAATTCTATCAGCAAGGTAACTTATCTCTGAATGAGGCTACAAAGAAAAGGGACAATTCTGCCCAATTTCCCTGTGGTGAAAGGAAACCTACCTTTTTTTTAAGGCTTATTTATTATGTATAGAGTTCTTCCTGCATGTACACTTGCCACCAGAAGAGGGCACCAGATCTCATTGTAGATGGTTGTGAACCACCATGCAGGTACTAGGAATTGAACTTTTGACCTCTGTAATGGCAGCTAGTGCTCTTAAAAGCCGAGCCAGCTCTCCAGCCCCAGAAACCTACCTCTTTAGGAGTTTTATATCCATCTCGTAGAAAACGACAGCAACCATAACGACCCTGGGGACACAGAGAAAAAGGCCCTGAAGTTTGTATATCTGTATGACTCCACAAGCAGAAGCACATCCTCAAACATCTCCATGTACCAATCTCTCACCACCACAGACACAGAACTCAAAATCAGCTCAGCAGCAGCAACAGCAACAGCAGCAATGTCCTTTCAAGCAAGAAGTATGTTACAGGTTCTTCCCCAAAACAGCATGCTTAGCAGTATCTTCTCCACGACTGTCCACCTTAGGCCAAGCCTACAACAAGCTAATTACCAATCTGTGCAGTTCTTCCCACAGTACATACAGCTCCCAAGAGACCATAGTTTATTTTTTAAATATATTTTCAATTTTTTGAAATTATCTTAGACTTATAAAAGTTACAAACACTACATACTCTCACTATGCCCATCAAATCTCATCTCCTTATATTAACTAATGTAACTACAGGAACATACATTAGAACTAAAACTTAACTTTGATATGCTAATATTAATTGAATTATAAAACCTATTTAGATTTCACTGAGTTTTCAATCACTGTCCTTTTTTATTCTATTCCAGGATCCAGTTCAAAATCCCACATCACAGGACTCAGGTGATGGCCCAGTGGGTAAAGTATTTCCTGAGTAATCATAAGGACCCAATACTCAGTATTTGGATCATTTTCTTTCCTGTCCCCCAGCTCCTCCCAGATCCTTCCCATCTCCTCACTACCCACCCAACTTTCATGTTCTCTGTTTCTCTAAGAAAGAAAAACAAACAAAAAGAAAAGCAGGAAGATTAAAAGTACCAAAATAGGCCAGGCGGTGGTGGCGCATGCCTTTAATTCCAGCTCTCAGGAGGCAGAGGCAGGAGGATCTCTGGGAGTTCAAGGCCAGCCTGGTCTACAAGAGCTGGTTCCAGGCCAGGCTCTAAAACTACAGTGAAACCCTGTCTCAAAACACCAAAAAACAAACAAACAAGCAAACAAACAAAAGTACCAAAATAAAGAACATAGCATCCAATCTGTGTTGTCTTAGACATGGAACCTACCCTGGAGTGTGATTGGTAACACTCACTGACACTCCATTAGAGAAAACTGATTTTCTCTTCCTGGCAGACATCAATTGCAAATAACTTCTTGGTTAAGGATGGGATTTTGTGTTCATTTCCCCTTCTCTATACTAAGATTTTGTCTGGTTTGAACCCGAGTAGATCTTGTGAGTACTGTCACAGTCTCTGAGTTAACATGGTATCAGTCCTATCATGTCTGGATGGCACTGTTTGTTTCCTTTGAGTCATTCACCAGCTCTGTCTCCTAAACTCTTTATGACTCCTCTTCCACATAGATTCCTGAGCCTTGAGGCCAGGGTTTTGGATGAAGACAACCCATTTAGGGCTGAGTGTTCCAAAGGCTTCTTACTCTTTGCACATTGTCCACTTGTGGGTTTCTGTGTTAATTACCATCTACTGCAAGAAGAAATTTGACATTAACAATCTTCTTTTGGGGGGGGGGGTATGAGACAGAGTCTCTCTATGTAAACCTTGGCTGTCCAGGAACTCACTCTGTAGACCAGACTGGTGAACTCACAGAGGATTACCAGCTTCTGCCTCCCAGGAACTGGATTCAAGGTGCATACCACCATGACCAGCCATTCCCAACCCTTTTTGAGTTCTTTACTTTCTGAAGCCTTAAGATGCTTCAGATCTTTTATATCTTCCCTAATGTGATCCTCAAATCAACCACTTATCAAGGATTCCTGATCCACTTTGGGGGGTAATGAGTCTGGGGAGAGGGGAGGTAGAGTAGGTAGATAGGGAAGGCTGTGGTCAGGATTTAGTGTGAAAAAAAGAATCATACTATCTCAGAGATTATTAACTTGTTCTTTTTACTATTGAGTAGTATTCAATAGGGATAGAGTATAATTTGTTTCTCAGTTGAAGGTGGTTTCCAGGTTCTTGCAATTATGGCTGAAGCTGCTACAGACATTTGTGAGTTTTCGTGTGAGTGTACACTATCAATTTTAGGGGAGATACTGAGGAGTAAGGTGTAACATGAAGGGGGCCTGGCTTGTGGTTTGTGTTTTCTGTCCTGCCCAGTACCCGACAACTGTTTATCCCCAAAGAAAATCACACATTGGTCTCCATTAATTATAAGCTGATTGGCCCATTAGCTCTAGCCTCTCACTGGCTAACTCTCACATCTTGATTAACCCATTTTTCTGATCTATGTTAGCCATGTGGCTCAGTACCTTTTTTCAGTGGGGCAGATCACATCCTGCTGCTTCAGTGGTCTGGGCAGGAGTGGGAGGAATCAACTTCCTCCTTCCCAGAATTCTCCTGTTCTCATTACATTATTTCTACTTCCTGTCTGGTTTTCCCGCCTATATTTCCTGCCTGGCCAATAAGCGTTTATTTAAAACATGATTGACAGAATACAGACAATTCTCCCACACCAGTAAGGATGTTTGTGGGATCACACATTACATATGTGCATATATACTAAAGTTATATATAAGAGTATGCCAACTGTTCTCCAAAGTGTATGTCCCATTCCCAACAGTAATGACTGCTTTTGAAAGCTTTGTAGAGAAACTACTGACAAGAGCGTAACTTAAAGGTTTCTTGAAATTCCTGGCATATGTTATACTCAAAGGCCTAAAAGCACTAATCTTCCTTTAAACTCCCAGCTCTAAAGAGAAGAAAGGCACATGTGTACATACCTGAAGCTTGGTGATGATCTCCTGTTTGGTGAGCTCTACCAAATGGCTGTCCTCTACAGCAAAGGCTGGGAAAGAGATCACTGACAGCAGACTGGCATCAACTTCTTTGGATGTTGAAGCCCGGGGCAGCAGTGAATTTAGGATTGACTAAGAGAAAGGTAGCAAAATATAGTTTATTATTAGATACTTTTGTTAAGAGGTGAGACCAGGAGCTTTGGTTCAAAAAGATTTATGTGGAACAAAAGCTTTCAGAATAAAACCCAAATTTTATTAAAAAGTGAGATCCTAAAAGTAGCTTGCTTGGTATTGAATCCCTTTTCTTTGTCCTGCTCTCAATGCTTCCCCATTGTGATTGGAAAGCATCTGTGGGACACACACAACCCTGTTGGTTTCTTAGGCTCTAGATAAAAATAAAGCTGAGGTTAGAAAGATGAATCAGTGGTTAAGAACACTGGTTGTTCTTCCAGAGGACTGGGCAGCTCACAACCATCCATAACTTCAACACCCTTTTCGACCCTGCATGGGCACAAGGCATGAATATGGTGCAAATATATACCCAGACCAAACCCCCATACACACAAAATAATAAATAAATTTTAAATAATAAAACTAAGACAAACTACAGCTTCTGGGAAGAGTAGGGGAAGGATCAATTATGCCTCTAAGATATTTTCAAATTAATTTTCAGCAAGTGTGAAAAATAATGGGTTTCTTTATATTTTAGACACATATATCATTGCACTTAGCTATTTTTTCACCCATATTTCCATACCCCCATTTTACTCCTGCTAATCTTTTTCCTATCTACAAATGATCCTTTTCTTCTTCCATGACATATTTTATCCACAGAAAATGTTTTCGAAATTAGAAGCTGAAATTATGTTCACTAGCATACCTTATAGGATACAATCAGGGCTGAAGAAAAGGAGAAATTTCACATACCAGAGAAAAGAAACTTTTGATACAGGTGACAATCATAAACAAAACTAAGGGTGAACTTTTACCAGACTAATAGTCTAATGTCCAAAAATCTAAGCAGAAAACAAGGGACAATGTTTCGGATCCACCCTTCTGAACACTTAGGTCATATCTTGTTTCCTTTTTATGCTTACAAAAAATGATTCTTGGAAAATGAAACCACAGGCCCTTGATATAATAGCAATAGATAGCTGGTTATACTATGGTGGGTTCATTTTATAATTATAACTGAGACAAGAAGACCGCTGTGGTGGTTTGAAGTTTCAGATGTCCAAGCCAGTCGCAGTGTCTTTTTCTTCCTGCTGCATGTGGATCCAGATGTAGAACACTCAGCTCCTCCAGCACCATGTCTGCCTGTGTGTTCCCATGCTTCCTGCAATGCTGATAATGGACCAAACCTCTGAAACTGTAAGTCAGCCACCCCAATTAAATGCTTTCATTTATAAGAGTTGCTGTGGTCATGCTGTCTCTTCACAGCAATAGAACACAGATTAAGACAGAAGTTGGTACCAGGGACTGAAGTATTACTGTGACAGGCCTGATCATATTGTTGGTGGAATGTGTGGGCTTTGGGACTTTAGATTAGTAAAGCAGCTGAATGCTTTAAAATGGGTTTAATGGACAATACCATTAGGAATGTGGAAGATATTGGTGCTGAGAGCAATGTAGATTATGACAGCCTGGCTCAAGAGGTTTCAGAGGAGAGAAATATTAGCAAGTGGCCTAGAGACTGTTCTTGTGATATTTTTGGCAAAGAATGTGACTGCTTTATGCCCTTGTCAAAAGTTTGCCTGATGATAAATTGAAGAATTCTGGTTTAATGGCATTGGCAGAGGAGATTTCAAAACAGCCTAGTATAGATTCTGTTTCATGGTTATTAGTGTTCACTCTTATGCATGTCTATAATGAAAATCAGCAAGCTGAGCAAAGAAAAATACATAATGTACAGTTTGGGGAAAAGGGGGGGGCACCAGGAAGTGTAATGGCACTAAGTTCAGTGTTAAGGGAGATAAAAAACTAAAAGAAAAGCCCGATGCTAAATAGAATAAAGAGAGTGGTGACCTCATGGCAAGATCCCACCCAGCTAAGTTTCCAACTTGTGAAAAGGAATTAAAGAAAATTTTTAAGCAGTGAAGAAAACCACAGAAAACAGAAAGCTCATGCAGATAAAATTGAACCAGATGTCCCAGCCCCAGCAAGCAGCAGAACTTGGCAGCTTCAGTTATATGATTCTGGCTTAAGAGCCAGGGATACAAGAAAGGGGTTGTGGAATTTCTCTTCACTGCAAAGAAAGCCACGGAGGCCAGACATGTTTAGGGGTGTCCCTGAATGGAGGCCCAGAGAGGCCACTGCATGAAGTGGGGAAGGTGAAGCCTTGATTGTGTTGGAGATCCCAAAATGTTGGAGATGGCAGAGCTATGGGAAACCTGCCAAAGAGAATTGCTAACAGTGAGTGAAGCCAGTCCAAGAGAGAGAAGTGTGTTACAGTCAACAAAGCTGGAAGGAGTTGGAGATCAGAAGAACATTTTGACATCAGACATGGAGATGTAGTTTGGAGTTTGCCCAGCTTGTTTTTGGTCTTGCTTTAATCCAGTATTTCCTCACTGCATTCCCTTTCTCCCTTTTGGAATATAATGTATATTCTGTGTCACTGTATGTTGGAAGCATGCGATCTGGTTTTTTTTTTTTTTATTTTGCTTTTACAATTAAGAGATTGCCAGGAGTCTCAGAAGGGTTTTTGGACTTATGCCTTTTAAACAGTGTTGTGACTATTATAGACTATGGAGACGTTCAAAGATGGACTGAACACAATGTTGAATTATCTTATGGCTACAAGCCTATGGTAGTCAGGGAGTGGAATGTGGTGGTTTGACTAGGAATGGCTCCCACAGGCTTATATATTTGAATGCTTGGTCAGCAGGGAGTAGTACTACTACAAAGAATTAAGAGGTATGGCCCCATTGAAGGAAGTGTGTCATTAGAGGTAGATTTTGGGGTTTCAGAAGCCCAAATCAGTCCCTGTATCTCTCTCTCCCTCTTGCCTACAGATCCAGATAAAGAACTCTCAGCTACTTTTCCAGCACCATGTCTGCCTGCATGATGCCATGCTTCCCACCATGTTAATAATAGACTAAAGCTTTTGAAACTTTAAGCAAGCCCCAATTAAATGCTTTTTTATGAGCTGTTGCACTCATGGTGTTTCTTCACAGGAACAGCACATTGACTAAGACAAACATTATCTATCTTATAGCTCATGCTAGTATCAGGTTTATCTTAGTATAGAATGGTTGATAAAGATGTTTCTGATCACATGGTAATAATAATGTGATGAACTGCTCTCTTTAAGCTAAAGCCTGTGCTAAGTCTGAATCTGGGCAAGAATAAAATTTGTGATTCCATGGTCCATTATTTCCTTACCTGGCAGTGTTGTACTTCATCAGCCAGAACATGGATAACTGATTGTGGCCCACCTTTCACACCAAACAAGTCTAATTCATCTAGTGCTTCCAGGGCTGCCTGTAAGAAGCAATGGAAGAAAGGGCAACGTCAGTGGCAGAACACATATTTAGTATGTGTAATGCCCAGGGTTCAAACCCCAGAACCAAAAGAAAAGAAAAATCAAGAATGATACATATATTTTCTTCTTAGTATCTTATCAATGTTACATGATGTTGCCTTTGATTATATTTAATGGAACAGAAAATAAAATAACATTATTTATTCCTAGGAGCTTATGAATTTTACTTTGTCTCACATACTGCCCAAGGGAAAATTAAAATTGAGTTCACATCACTATCCAGTCAAGTAGTGTGCTTTAAAAGAGTAATTTGAACATAGTCTATGGATTTATAGGGAATCATTATTTCAGCAGGGAAGCTCCAACTAAGATACTAGCACATAAGAAATGCTAAACAGCCAAGAAGTGGTGGCACATGCCTTTAGTTCCAGTACTTGAGAAGCAGAGGCAGGCAGATCTCTGTGAGTTCGAGGCCAGTCTGGTCTACAGAGTGAGTTCCAGAAAGTCAGGATTGTTACACAGAGAAACTGTCTCAAAAATAAAAACAAAAAACAACAAAAATGCTAAACACTGACATAGTCAGACCCTATCAAAAAATTGAGAAACAAATGAGTACATGTTTAAAAGTTGTATGGCTACAAGATAATATATGAATTATTAGGCACTGACTCATAGCTGAGTTTCCATAGAGAGGCAAATGTCCTAAAAAGATACTATATTTAACTTTTAAACAAATGCTATTAGTTGGTAATGCAAAGGAAAAAGTTTTCATGTTTTTTTTTAAAAATATACACTGTGTTTTCATAGATTGTAGTGATTCTCCATAGTAACAGATCTGCCAAAGTTATTCCTCATGTCTACCTAAATCTTTGAACCCCTTGATCATTTAAATTCTTCCCCTTCCATTTATCCTAGTCATCATCACTAGGCTCTACTTTGAGAGGTTGATTTTTTAGTTTTAAATATAAGTAAAATCATGCTTTAAGAAAATTGCCAAGTGTGGGGGCATGTGCATATCTGAGACAGAAGGGCTGGAAATCTGAGGCTGTCCTGAATTATATTGTGAGATTCTGTCTCATGATGTGGGATTCCCCTCTGTATGCTATGAATATGTCTTATTACCACTGGTTAATAAAGAAGCTGCTTAGGCCTATGGCAGGGCAGAATAGAGCTAGGCAGGAAAACTAAACTGAATGCAGGGAGAAAGAAGGCAGTGTCAGGCAGACGCCATGTAGCTGCTGAAGGAGAAAGATGTTGGAACCTTACTGGTAAGCCACAGCCTAAAGGCAACACATAGATTAACAGAAATGGGTCAATTTAAGATGTAAAAGCTAGCTAGGAATATGCCTGAACCATTGACCAAACTTTGTTGTAATTAATATAGTTTCTGTGTGATTATTTGGGTCTGGGTGGCTGGAAAACAAAAGCTGTCTCTGATTACAGTCTCAAAAGAATTTTTAGAAATTATTAATTTCTTGCTTTTCTATATGTGTTTCTGATGACAAAAGTAAAACATACTTTAATTTTTGAAAGAACATTTATTTTGTGTACACTGGTGAGGCATGCTCATAGAATTCCTTATTCTACCATGTGGGTTCTGGGAATTGAACTTAGGTCATCAGGACTGGTGGCAAGCACCTCTACCTGCTAAGCCAACCCATCAGCCTATTAATATTTCTTTTAATAATACTATATGAGCATATATGTGTGTATGATGTGTATGTGTGAGTTCAGGTTTGTGTGTGCCATGGTGCATGTGTGAAGGACAGAAAATGACTTGGAGAATGAGTTGTCTTTACTTTTACATGGGTTCTGATATTAAACTCAGGTGGCTAAGCTTGCATGGCAAGCACTTTACCCATGGAGCTATCCATTAGCCTACTGTTAATGTTATTGATGTTTTCTATTAGTTTTCTCCTTTGGTATCTTGCTTTTAAAATGTTTTTTTCTTGATTGAAAAAATTTTTGACTTTTTTGATATTTTTGAGACATAGTCTCATGTAGCCAAGGCTTGTCTCAGATACACATAAAGTCCGGGCTGACCATGAACTCTGATTCTCCTGCCTCTGCCATTTGAAGTAATAGGATTATTAGCATGTACCACTGATCTTAGCTGTACCTTTTTATAATTAATATAGAATATAAGTTTTTCTTTGTTATAGAAACTATTTTGGTATAATATTGTCTCATATGATTGTAATAAAATAAATTTGGTTATTTACTAATTGCTGTAAACCTAGGCTATCTTCCATTTTGTTGTTGTAGAAATAACACTTTGATAAATATCTCTTGCCAAATTGCAAATATTTCGAGGTCCTGGTTGGTATTTCTAACAATATCTAGCACACAGAATAGCAGGCTTATTGTTCAGCTAACAAATAATTATTTGTTTTCATTTTGAAATATTTAAGCATTAATTTCTTGAAGTAGAAGCACTATGCCAAAGGGTACGGAAAATTTTGAGATGCAATGTTAAATATATATACATATATATGTATATATAATTTACCAATATAAATTATACTAGCAGTACATAACAGTACTCTTCTTAATACAAAATATCTTAATTTTCTACTTTGAGTTTAAAGGTATGTTTCTGCATTCACTTGCTTTAAACTTCCAATAAGGTTAGATATTATCTCAAGTATTTATTGGTTATCTCTATTTCCTCAATTATGAGGCCAGCCTGACCTTGTCTTGGGAGCACGAAGTATTTCTGGGTGATTTCCCTGGAAAAATAACACCTAAACTGAGAGACCTAAGGATAAGTAGAAGTTGAGCAAGCACCAAAAACTCATTAACAGAATGGGAAAGAATAGCAAAACTACAGTAGATTAAGCTACTGGGCAACACCTTAGTGATCAAAGACAGAATCGATGGTAATGGGACAAATTTATATCGTGCATTTTTTTTTTTTTTTTTTTTTTTTTTTGGTTTTTCGAGACAGGGTTTCTCTGTGGCTTTGGAGCCTGTCCTGGAACTCGCTCTGTAGACCAGGCTGGCCTTGAACTCACAGAGATCCGCCTGCCTCTTCCTCCTGAGTGCTGGGATTAAAGGCGTGCGCCACCACCGCCCGGCTAACATGCATTTTCTGATGACAGATGATGGATAGCAGTGCCTTTGTGATGGTCTTCCTAAAAACACATAACCTGAATCATGAAGAAGTACCACACAAAATAAAAGTATTGGTTTGGAATACATAGAATAACCAGTTTAGAGCTGGGTAGCAAAGAGTCAAGGGCCATGGAGCTGTGTGGGAAGCATGGAGTGGGGTTGCACACATGTAATTCTTGGAAGGCAAAGGCAGAAGGATCAGTTCGAGATTACCTTTAGCAGTATAATGACTTTATGGCCATCCTGGTCTATGAGATATTACCGCAAACAAACAAAAAGTGAAGTATTAGAGGTGGTAGTACACATCAATAGTAGAGTGTATAGGCAGAAGACTCCAACCCTAAGACCAAACTAAGCCAATCAATCAAACAAAAACTAGTCTGTATTTTTCAAAAATGCAGGGTCAGCAAAGTCAAGACTATTAAGTATTGTGCTAGACTGGTGGAGCTAAAAACTGTTACAACAAAATGTAACTTGTTAGCCTGGTCTGGATACTGTGTTGCAAGGATTTTTAAATTATAAATGACACTGGGATA
>NW_024545066.1:0-34752 GCF_018167655.1 Microtus oregoni
AGATTATTAACTTATAGCTTTTTTTTCTAGTGAGTTTTTTTTTTTTTCCATGCCACTGGAGAACATATGATTGCTTAATTCTAAGACTTGTTTTGGCTTGCTTAATTTCACTTAATAGAACTGTGTGATGGGGAACCTGTTTACTTGAAGAGTCCCCTTCAACCTCATCAGGTTGAAATGAGAACAATCTACTGAGCCATGCCTAACTTAAGAAGTTTTCAATTTTTTTGTGAATGGGGTAAGGAAACCAAGTCATATGTAACAATACTTAAACAAAAAGAGGTAATGAATTTGGGAGATAGTGTGAGCAGAGATACAGGAATATTTGGAGGGAAAGGAGGTATGGTAAAAATGATGTGAATACAGTATTTTTGTATAAAATTCTAAAAATAAAAGTCTTAAAAAATAATGTAAGCAAATTAACCAGAAATATATTCGGAAAACAAAACTTCAGATTTTAAATGGTTTAAAATGTGATATCCTGCTATTTTTTTTTAAAACTTTTTCCTCTATGTTTTCTTTCACCTATATATTTTCCCTAGCTGCACAAAAAACTTTTCTTCAGACAGTATTAATATTCTCTTTTATCCAGTCAGCTAAAAAAAATTCCATATAGTTATCATCCTATACTTACATAGTTAATTAACAAGATAATTTTTTTTCTATGCTAGATCTCTGGTCACCAATTGTGTTTGGTAGCATTCATATTTCTTGCCCGTAGTTAAGATATTTTCTTTCTTAGGCTAGTTTGCTTTAGGTCCACAACTTATGCATGGACACTGAGATAGCTTAGAGATTAACCTTTACCTGGAAGAATCCCCAATATCAAGTGTGGATATAAAAAGCAGGAGGAAAAATCCCCAGACAAGTGTGAAGTTATAAGAAACAGAAAAATCAAAGGTCATGGTGACCATTACAGGCTTATTGTTTCCTCAAGTAAAAATAGGATTCAGAGCTCAGCCAATTTCCTGTCATTTGCATTTTACTATTTATTTGAACAATAGGCAGACACCAGCACTTAATTGGAGGAGCATGATCTCACATTACACTTTAAGAGACATTATCACAATTGATGATTACCAGATTTCTGCTGTCTTACAAGCTGATTTTCTTACTCGGATAGTCTGGATGGGAGGGCAGCATAGTTTACTAACTCTTTTTTTTAAACTAACTTTTAAACAGAAGAGATTGTAAGCAGTCATTCTGTCCATCTCTATCCAGTGCCACATCTAACTATCCATGAATACAAAAAGCAGAAAATAAGAGTGGCGAGAGCCCACTGAAAGGAAAAGGATAGTAGCTTTTAATTTATATTTTACCATTTGCAAAATGCTCCCACATCACTTACCTGACTTAATTCTCTCCCTAATGAGACAGGTACTTAACAGAGCTCGTGAGGCAGTAATTATTGTCATTATTTCCAGTTTATGGATGAAGAAAAGTGAAGTTTAAAGACGTAATGTCACATGTTTTGATATCATTAAATAGTGCAGTCATCCCTTGACTCCGAATCTTTAGATAAGAGAGCTTGAGCAACTGCTATTACCATAAGTACCTAGTTTTTCCTAGTGATATATGTACAAACATATGGCTTCTGATCCAAGAGCGTCTTCATCTTCTTTCTAAAAGTGAGAGGAATTTTGCCACTCCATTTCAACATAGTTTCACAAGTTCTCATAGTTTTTGAAGATTAATTAATTAATGAACTCATTCATGTGCCTGAATGTGTGTAACTATACCATATGCATTACGGCGCTTGCGGAGGTCAGCAGAGGGTTTCAGATCTACTGGAACTGGAGTTTCAGACAGTTGTAACTGAAAACTGAACCTGGAAACTGAAGCCAGGTCCTTTACAAAAGCACAAAGGTTTTTCACTGCTGAGTTGTCTCTCTAGTTCCATTCTTACATTTTTATAGCCTAAAGCAAATTCCTGGCTCTTTAACTGGTCAGAGTTGAAATAATAGGATTCCCTCAGATCATCAAACATCTAAAAAGGTGGAGGACATAGAACTTAAAAGAAATATACTTTTTAACTCTGTAGTTTAAAAAAACAAAAAAAAAATCTATGTCAGAGTAAAGAAAATAGTTCCTTCAAGGGTTATAAGCTTCTTTACTAAAGTACACATATTCATTCAGTAAGAAGTAAGAACCAGGAAGAAGGCTTGAGGGTACAGCACCCACCCCCAGTCTCAGTGCCTCCCCTCAGCTACGTAAATAAACTAGGAAAGTAAGGAGAATGTGGTTGCTGTTTCCCGCCCACCTGCTCACCGAAAACCACATCTGCCATCTCTAATTTTAGGCTCCGTTCTTGAGAATACTCCTATAATTTTCTTTTTCATGGAAACAGGCAGTGATTTATGGGAAGCAGACAAGGAGAGCACATTCTATGCAGGTCTACCCAGGTTGAGTGTACCCCCAAAATGTGTATCAATAGCAAACTTTCTCATATGGGACATTTGTGGGACACAGTTGTCAATCCCCCTGCAATAGCAGAACAAAGGGCAATGCATGAGCAATCTCAAATTTATACTAGTTCGAGCAACTGACAAAGAGCACTTGGTTCCATTTGAGCATACATAAACTCCGCAAGGCCCTAGGGCTGAAGTTTGCTCTGGAAAAGAAAGAAAGAAAGACAAGGTGGCTAGATTGGGTGAGCTACTTACGAGCAAGGTAGATGATAAGATCCTAGCAGTGGGGTTCTTAATTAGAGCTTAATTTATAGTAAGCAAACATTTTGTTGGACTTGGTATATGGCCCTGACAAAAGAAAGTGAGCAATGCAGAGATGGCCCTTGCCTTTGTGAATCTAAGCAAAACCAGAAAGACAAGTTTGAACATGAAGTTACAAGCATAGTGAGTGTTATGAGTGGGAAAGAAGCCCAGCTGCCATTGTGTTTTTATTTCCAAATTTCTCTTTAATATAAAACTAATGGTGTGATGATTAGAAATGATAAATGTAGAAAACATAAGGATCATCCTAAATTACACTCTCCCTACCTTTGCTGACCTCCACCTGACAACACATTGGAGACAGGGAAGGGGAAAGAAGCAAGCTGGAGAAAGAACCTAAGGTACATAAGGAGGTGGAGAATAAAAGCCAATCGTGAGGTCACTCCCATTTACTCAATGTCGGGGACATCACCCTGTCATCAGCTTGGCACCCACCACATTTTGCTTTCTGGTAGTGGAAAATTTTTTCCTGTGTTGGTTATTTAAGTGAAATTTGAAGAGCCAAGGACGCTTTCAGAAAGGGTATGTGGGGAAAATGCCAACTGCCATTCCCTCCCTCTTCTGCTCTTCCAAAAAAACCAGGCTTGATTATCTCAGGCTGAGCATGACTAATTGTGAAGTGCTGGGTTGCGGCTGCTTACTGGTCTCTCTGGCCTCAGTGCTAGTCACACTGCCTCGCAAAGTGCTTTGGGATTCCATGAGAGCAGAAGACACCACCGGTTACTTTGGTGGTAGTATCTGCTCTTTTCATTTCAAAGAGTGCGGAAGAGGGACAACTTGGGAAATCTCGACCAGGGCAAGTGTCAGTAGTCATCTCCAAACTGAAATGGATTTGGGGACAAGAAGTGGGGACACGTACATGGGCACCAAGAGCTGGAGTGTGCCTTCATAGGGAATGTGTGCAAAGAGTGACTGAGACTGCTGGCCAGGAGATTGAGTATCAGTCGCTGATGCACCACGGAACATCCTGTACCTGTCCACTTTGGAAGCCCCCAGAACTCGGAGGGTGGGGCAGAACACAAGAGCCTTGGAAGAATGAAAACTAATCAGTCCTTACAGGAGATGTGGATCTCAGCAAGGACCGAGTAGTAAAAGACTTTTAACACTGGCTGGTAGGCACAGCCTGAGGTGGGGTGGAAGAGAAGGAATATGAACTAAGTGTCTTCTGTTTGCCTAGTACTGGATCTCATTTCCATTTTTCTAGCAATCATACAGGGTGGCATTTCAAAGTTCCACCTTAACGGATAAGAAAATCAAAGTTCATACATAGATCTAATCTACATGGGAAGTAGAAAAAGACAAGATCTCCTGAGTAAATTGGACGCATGGGGAACTTGGGGAGGGTTAAAGGGAAGGGGAGAGAGGTGGGGAGGAGAGCAGAGAAAAAGGTAGAGCTCAATAAAAATAATAAATCTATTATAAATCAAAAACAAAAAAAGAAAAAAAAAATCAAAGTTCTGCGCAGTTAAATAATGTTCTTGGGCTCATACTCTAGGTGACCATAACTCCAACTCTAACCAATTTCAATGATTATTCATTCCCTCCCATTATATGAAGTGGCTGTTCTACATTCATTCCAGTAGAATTAGCTAAGATGCTCAATGTGGTGGTTTCTTTCTGATTCAAAGAGTGCGTTTAAGACAAAGTATTCCAGACTCTCAAATACTTTCAGCAAAACATCATCTATATTATTGTACTAATGAATCAAATATATGGAAGAACAATCTTCTATCACCAAATGAGTATTTTAAAGCAGTCAGAACAGATTTGGAGGCAAGCACTCGAACTTTATGACTGTTTATTTGAACATGACCTAGCTTGCCTTCCGCTGGAAAGCACATGAGTACCTGAAGAAATGAAAGGAACATTACAGAATACTTATTTAGCATAAATCATGCCTGTCTTTCAGGCAGCTTATTCACATTTAGACCATATCACATATGGAAAGTGCTCTGTACGGCCTAATTGTTGACATAGTGTTTCTTAGTGGGCTGGGACCTGGGAAGACCTGATTTCGATTCCTGCTGCCCTTAATTTTTAGCTATTGTTATCTAAAACAACAAACTTTACATAACCGAGTTAGTTCTCTTATTTAAAAAATAACATTGCCTGTTCTGAGTATCAAATAAGACAATGGAAAGAAAAGATCTTGTAAGTTACAAAGCCCAAGAATAAAGGAAATATTTGAATTTTCAGGCAAGCCAAGGGAATCAACGAATATGGTGAAATTGATGGTGGTGAATCCTTTCTAACGTGACAAAAAATAGAAAAATATAATATTTATTATTTATTTATGTGTATGTGCCTGCTTTACATGTGTACTTGTGTGGTAAGGCCTTTTGTATATGTGTTGCTTTTATTGGTTAATAAATAAAGATGCTTGTTTTTTTCCTCTGATAGGGCAGAATAGAGCTAGGCAGAAAAAGTGAATGCTTGAAGAAAGTAGGCAGAGTCAGTGAGACAGACATGCCGGAACCTTGCTGGTAAACCATGAGCCTCATGGTAAAACATAAAATAATGGAAATGGGTTAATTTAAGATATAAGAGCTAGCTAGCAATATGTTTAAACTATTGGCCAAGCAGTATTTTAAATAATAAAGTTTCTGTGTAATTATTTTGGGTCTGAGCAGTTGGGAATGAACAAGCAGCCTCCCACTAACAACAGGCATCTGTGGGACCAGAAAAGGATATTGAATCCCCTGGTTCTGAGTTATAGGCAGTTCTGAGCCACCTAAGGTGATTCTGGGAACTGAACCTGGGTCCTCAGCAAGAGCAGCAAATACTCTTAACCATTGTTCCATCTTTTTACAAAACCCCATCGCATCCTTTCCTTGAGAAGTATCATCTTAAATTTGTCTTTAAAGAAGTAATATAGCTGGCACAAACTCTGTAGCAAGTAGGTCTATCATAGATTTTAACTGTGTCAGGGAGCACTCTGAACTCAATATTAGGAAACTATGTACCTCTATAATACCTCAGAAGTATTCAAACGAAAAACGAGTTTGAAGGTGTAGAAACATGTGTAGATACCAAAAGTTCCCATGTATTTTCAGAAGACAAGTGTTGGTGCAGAATTACAGATTTCAAACACTGTATTTGGTAATTCGTGTACTTTTTGGAACGACATAGTCCACTGGCTGAACAGAAGGTTAATCACTGCTAATGTGATAACTTGTTCCATTCTCAACTACCCCCCATCTTCCAAACACTTGAAGTGGATCTTGGTAATTTCTAAAACTCCTTTCCATAGTTCCTTACTGATAACAGTACTGGGCTCTGATCATTGAGGAAAAAGGGAATGAGTTGTCTCTGGCATCATTCAAAGAATTGAATTAACTACAACCCAAATGGTAACTTCAGACCTCTCACTGTAGGGCTACCCCTTAAGTGGACAAGGCATCATTTGGCCAGTTATTTGAGTAACATTTGTCACATAATTGTTTAGTATAGACTATTAAGTAATTGACAGAGCTAACATTGTTTATAACAGCTGTAAAGGAAACCAAATGACAGCTATATCATACCATAACCCATTTCATTGTCCTATTTTTCATAAATTCAATCCCTATATCTTCCTGTTATATATAATCAGGCTAATATATGTTTATTTTGCTAACAAATCTTTTTGTGTTGTGTCTATGTTGTATGTGTATATGTGTGTTATGATGTCTATACATGGATGGTTGTGTGTATTCATGTGTCTAAGTATAGGTTCATGCAGGCCACTGGGTGCTCATGGAAATCATATTGTGTTAATCTGAACCTTCTACCTTGGTTAACACAGGGTCTCTTTGTTGTGGAGCACTGAATATATACAGCTAGCTGTTTCATGGGTTTCTGAAGATCCTCTTGTGTCTGCCTACCTGTAGGAGCACTGAGATTACAGGCACAATCTACCACTCAGCTTTCTATGGAATCTGAAGATCTGAACTCAAGTCCTCATATTTGCACCATAAACCTTTTACCTACTGAACCACTTCCCCAGCCCCAGCTCCTACCCATTTTATGTTGGAAATAGTTCACCTGAAGTGACTCCAGTAAAGCTACTCTGGATAAAGTTTAAAGGGAACTGAAATTTCAGAGAACTGCTGTTCAGCTTAACTCCCAAAAGCACAAAAGGAATAGGGCATTCACTAACCCCAAAGAGTTTCATGTGCCAGAATTACAAATATCAATGTCTGGAAAAGTTGAAAGATGTGATAGACTTAGGATTCTGTTGTTTAGTGTGATACAGTTCCCTAAATCTCTATTCTGAGAATTTCATAACTGGAAAAATGTTTTCAGTGGCTTTTCTAGATTGTGAAGGTGCACCATTAGGCAACAGTGGAGCAATAATGTCTTTTTTTTTTTTTTTAGCATCTCAGTATTACCTTAGCACATGGCTCCAAAAACTATCACACTTAAAACCAATGCTTACACAAGTTCATATAATTGGCAAAGTCAGAGTCATGTGAAAATAGATCTGTATTCAAATTATGTGCTCTTTCAATAGAGTCAATATACTTAAGAGTTGTTTCTGTATCAAAATTTCAATTTCTCTGACCTTATCTTCAATATATATGTACTGAAAACCTCCTCACAGCATGGCCAATTTACTTTCCTCCAAGAAGATTGTGGCTGGTCTTGTCTCTGGATCTTCTCTTGTACTATTTACCTTGAAATTCAACTCTCTAATCTTTTGTATACATTAACAGTTTCCCATGAGTCACTTAATGGAGAACATGGTAGAATAGAGGAGTTTTTGACTGGAGAGAGTGCCTCAGTAAATAGCAGATATACTCACTATGTGGTCTCCTCTGTTATCCACAGAGAGTATCTGCGTGGACTAGAGGGCTAACTAACAGACAGAAACTATACATGGAGTAAAGGAGATAACTGTCCTGTCTTCCACTTATGTTTTATCTGTTAACTCATTTCCACTTTATCTTGGGGCCAAAGTAGCCCTGTGGCTTATATTTGCAATAAAAATGGGGATAAACTAGAGTGTTCCATAGGATGTTTCCAGAAATTAAGACAAAGCTGATCATAGAAAAACTCTTCATGGACTGTCAAGTTCACAGGCAATGCCTCAAACTTTGAATGTCAGATGTGTCTTCCTAAGTTTTGCCAAATGTAGGTGGCAGTTACTAAAGAATGCACTCATCCACAGACTTCTTAGCATATCATTTGAACCCTAAATTTTTCCTCTGTGTTTGTTCAATATATCTGCTATGCGCCACATTGGCACATAGTGCATAAAAGCCTAAAGTTAAATACATGTCTATCTAAAGGAGAACCAGCAGAATTGCTAGAGCCACCATAGTCAACCAAGATTTAAAACCAGCTTCTGGTTTCATAATCGGTGCCTACCACCATATCATTCTATCAGCACAAATACATTATCTCTCATACACAAGTAAAACACCAAGCTATTACATAGTCTTGCAGACCCATGACAATATAACAAAATAAATAATAAGGAACTCTTGTAACTAATACCATTTCCTTTCTATAGCACTTGAACTTTTGCAATAGAATTGGAAAGCACTAATTTATAAAAAAATATTGCTTAAGGAATGTAAAATTTTGGCATAAGCACAATAAAATGAAACATAATGGCTTACTAGGAAAAGATGGACATAAAATTATTATACTGTGTTGAGTGAGGTATCCTAGACCCAGAAAGACAAATGCTGCACATTTTCTCTCATGTGTAGTTTCTAGTTCCAAATCTGTATATACAGCATGGAGTAACCACAGAAACCAGGGAAGTATAAAGGAAATATGGTAGGAGGTAAGGGAGTGGGGCTTCAGATGGGAATCACAGGATACAGGTGCTATAAAGTAGAAAATGAATGAAAAATGAAGCGACTCCAACTGGGGAGGAAATAGGCCAATGAAGAAGGACAAGTAGAGACAAGGGACAAATATGGCCAAGGCTGTTTGATAAAGCATTGAGGAATCATATTATTTTATATTTACCTAGAATTACACACATGCACTATATACACATCTTAAAGGAAGTTAAAGCCACGTGGTCTGGATATTCCTCTCCACAAGAATCATTAATTAACAAAAATACCAGTATCTGGCATAAGAAAACTCTTTTTACAGGACAAGGCCAGTTCAAGGAAGTCAGGGCCATGAGGGGTTGATCTGCCCACTGAGACAGTGTGCCTGAGCTAATGGG
Source organism: Microtus oregoni (assembly GCF_018167655.1). NCBI lineage: Eukaryota > Metazoa > Chordata > Mammalia > Rodentia > Cricetidae > Microtus > Microtus oregoni. The sequence goes on from NW_024545066.1 coordinate 8,899, forward strand.
AGCTCACCAAATCCAGCTGGACTGAATGAGCATGTGATCAAACTGGATTCTCTGAATGTGGCTGACAATCAGGGAAGACTGAGAAGCCAATGGGATTTGTCGCTACTGCATGTACTGGCCTTTTGGGATCCTATTCTATTTGGATGCATAACTTCCTAAGCCTGGATGGAGCCCGGAGGGCCTTGGACTTCCCACAGAGCAGGGCACCCTGCCCTCTCTTAGTTCTGGGGAGGAAGGAGGGAGGATGAGTGGGGGAGCTGGAGGGAAGTGGGAGGAGGAGGAAGTGGAAGCTTTGATTGGTATTATTTATTAAGTAATAAAAAAAAGAAAAAAAAAGTACAGTAAGTGGAAATTAACATTGGTGATAATGAATAGCTGTCTAGTTGGTCTTAAGCTCACTGAAAAGAAGGGAAATCTTGTCTAGCACTAGGTACCTAGCCAGTTTCTCAGGGCTGGTGAGCTCGTTGTTCTTAGGAAAGAATCCACTACTGTTTCTTTACTAAGCCAACATAACTTTTTTTTTTTTTTTTTTTTTTTTTTTTTGGATTCTGAACCTATCCTTACACCACAGATGTTTGTAGCTACCACCTGTCATGCAGCAAATTGAGACCATCACAGAAAATCTCAACTGGACACAGTAGAGAAATCAAACAATCATGGGGAGCCTAGCCTTAGTGGATACATCTACAACACAGCTCCTGCATCGGTGGTTCAAGAAATATCACAGAAGAGAGGTCAGAAGGATTTAAGCAATAAGAATACCAGGAAGTTTGCTGTGGAACAGCCTGTCCTAGGAACGGCTACATAAACAAGACCAGAAGCACACACTATCAATGGACATGCTTAAGTATAAGAAGGATAATTTCAAAGTTTTACTATATTGTACAGAATAGCCACAAACTAAATGATCCTCCTACTCCAGCCTTCCCAATGGGCATACCACCAAGCCAAGTTACTTTAGTGCCTTTTAAATATAAAGATGCCTGACCTTTATGTAACAGCAAATGAATTATAATTTCTATGAATAAAAACTGTTTTAAATCCATGTGTAGTGGTATGGATTGCAATCCCAGTTTTTAGGAGTCTAAGAGGATTAAAAGTTTCAGGTCTATGATTTCCTAGGAAGTTTTGAAATAAATTGATGAAACAACAGGTTAGGATTTGTATAAGACACTCAAAAGTAGACGCAACGCCTTAAGACATTACTCTCCTTGAGTACTATCTTAGGCATGAACAACAAGTGAAAAACAGTTTAGGTCAAATGCCATTCTGTAAACTTAGGGTTGAGTCCACAAAATTTGCTCTGTCAAAGCTGATATGTATTAAGTACCCTCTGTCTCTGGTGAAAATATCACCTTATCTTTCCTGATAACCAACATTCTCCTATGCCAGGGCTCTAGAGATGACAGGTCTCTCAATAAGTGTGATGAAGAGATAATGGCTCAACAAAAGAGTGTTATGTGGCGCCACTTTGGTCATCAGCCAAAAGGAGCAGAAGCAAAGATAAAGAAATTCTGCCTTTGGAATGGTAGTATATTGAACTTTTTCTCCATACAGTCTACTACATTACCACTGCCAAGAAAAATCAAAGCCAGATTAGGAATATGTGCTATATATTTATGTGTGCATGCCTTTATCACCACAGCTTTGCAAAGAAAGTAGATGTGATTCTAAAGTGTTTCAAGACACTAACTTTGTTTGAACCTATTTTGCCACTGACATAAATCTCAAAGTAGGAAATACATTCTCATGGAAGGTAGATTTCAAAAAAATAAGATCAAGCAATATGTACATACTGAGGAACTGGTGGTAAGACTTCTGAAGGCAATCGGCTGCTTTCTGTTTTCTATGTTTGAAGTTTGAAAAGATAAAGTACAGACATTTTATTAGTGCCATAACAAGGATCTAGTTTGGGCATTCTTAGTAGTCAACTAGCAATGGCATTATCAATGAATTATGGAAAAAAAGATCTGAATGTTCAACACAGTTATCACTTACTTGTTATCCAACTCTGACAATTATCTTATATGCTTTCTGTCTTTATCTATGATCAAAAAACATGCTGCCTTACTTGGAAAATGGAGTCAGGGTCAAGTTTTCAATTTTAATACTCTCATAAGGAAAAATGAGAGTCACATAAGAAATTAACGAATCAATTATGGTTTATTTTAGTTCTATGTTTGCAGTAATGTAAGTTTTTATTTCTTATATTGTAATATAACTATAACATTGCTGCTTTCCCTGCCCTCCTCTCAAACCCTCATAATACACTTTTTGGTCTCTTCAAATTATGGCATCCTTTTTCATTGCTTGCTGTTACCTGCTTATATGTGTATGTACATTCCTAAATATAGCACACTCAGTTTTATAACATTGCTTATACGTATGTTTTCAGGGATAAAAACTTGGTGTTGGATAACCAATTGGTGTGCTCTTCCCTGGGGAAGACTATTTCTCCTGCTCTTAGCATTCCTTACTTTCCTATAGTTCTTTATGTAGGGTTGAGGCAGCATCAGCTTTCTCTGTTCACTTCTGTATGTCTATTGGTATCTTCCTTGTTCACCTGAAAGGTGCAGGGTGGCAAACATAGCTTTATGGTGACAATTACTCTTATTGAACGTAAGACCTGCTCAATTAGAAGGAAACCAAGATCATTGCTGGAAACTTAGCTATCTATGCAGTGTTAGCTAACTCATGAATATTGGAAAAGGACCTACAACCACCATTTTACCAAAACAGCAAAGTCTCTAATAACATTTTAAATATTTCCCTTATACCCATCAATATGTTTAGTTTCTGGTTTTGAGGCCCACCCCACAAGAGGGAATTCATGCCTGGCCTTGTAACTAGGTCATAAAAACAAAAACATATAAACCCTCATGCCTGAAGATATTTTATGCCTGAAAAGGGAACTTACTATTATTATTTAGCAAAACTGAAACAATATCATGTTTTCTTCCAAGTGCTTATGTTTCAATCCATAGATAAATTCTACTGGCTAACTTAGTCAAAGTAACTTCTTTTTGTAATGGATGGTGGAAGATGAAAGGCTATATTCCTTCTTCAAATTATTGAGAAGAAGTGATGTGCAAGTACCCATTCCTAAATAAGACGTTTGTAGTACCTTCTCTAAGGATGAGGAAACACTGTAAAAGAGAGGGTGGAAAGAATGTAAGAGCTGGAGCATAAGGAGAAGGTTTGTGGAAAGGAATCTTCTGTGTTTGACATAGCTGATGCAATCATGCCCTCACAGCAGCACCAGCTGCCGACACAAGACTGGGCCTGTTGATTGCTAGACAGATTGCACACGAACTCAACTCATATGGTCTTACTCCTCCCTGCAGGAATATGGACTGCAGATGGATTCTGAGGGAGGAGCAGCAATTATCTTTAGTTGTGTACCCAGTGATGATCCCACAAGGCTACAATGGATAGTTTCAAACTTATGACCACACTGATGACTCTGTTTAAATGCAATGGTTACAAAACATAACAAAAGGGATTAATGTGGGAAAATGACCTGGAAGGAGAAGTATGGAGGGAAGACAAGAGACGGTGGCAGTAATCAACATGCACTGTGTATGTATGAAATTGTCAAGAAACAAATCCCATAGAATATTTTCAGTAGCAATGGTGTTAAGGCTAGTAGTCTAAACCTCAAGGAATGCCAAGTACTGACATTTTCACTCACTATATTATTTGGTAACTATATCTTTCACATTTTACATTCCTAGAGTTGTATAAAAATTATGTACTAAATCAAACCCTGCCTATTATTTCTGATGTAGTCGTCTGTCTTCCTCTCATCTTCATCTCTATTCCAGTCTATGCTTAGCTGTACAAAGCCTATGCAATCACTTTCCTCTGGTATAATTTTCCTCATTTATTAAATGAGTATGAATTCAAATCTTGAAGCTTTATTGCGAGGATTGCTTGAAAATACCCACTATAATGGCTGTTATGTATGAGGTCTCAAACAATTATACCCAGTGTAGTTGTTAAGTGTTATTAGGTGAATAAAAATAGCAGCAAAGATGACAGTATCAGGTCTGAGAACCGCATTCTGGAAACAAGAACTGAATAGTATGTAACTTTTTATTTGGGGATATCATATAAGTTTTAGTTGAAATTTAATGAATATTCAATGATGACTTTTTCTGAATTGAAGGTTTTTATAATGAACGATGACACTTGAAAACTTAAACTCTATAAGAAGTACCTGAAAACTGAAGTACAATTTGGTTGATTTTTTTTCTGTTAAATGTCAGAGAATGTCATTGTCAAATAAAGGTACTGAACTACACTAACCTCACAATTACAAGAGCAGATAAGAAAGAAATGAATGGAGATCTGAGGGATTAGAGGTGCTGGAGGAGAGGGAGCAGATTAATTCTGCTTGATTACTACTAGCTGTATTAATTCGTTTCCTCACTGCAACTAAAGGAATGGGTTATTTTGGATCACAGACTGAACATCATGTCAGGGAAGGCCATGAAGGCAGGGACATGAGCCAGTTGGTCACATTGTGACTGCATTCATGGAAGCATCAAGGGACAAGTACTAGTGTTCAGCTCCTTTTCTTCTCTTTGTTCAGTCATAGGGCCTTAGTTCATGGGATGATGCCACCCACATTCATAATTCTTCCACGCTAAGTTAAGCGTTTCTGAAAACACCTTCATAGACATATCTGGAAGTGTATTCTTTTGTGATTCTAAATTCTATACTCCACAGTCAATGGATCTAAATATTAGCATGCACATTTAAAAAAAGCAAGTGATTCTATTTTATAGCTAGGGTCAAAGGCAAAGCTTATACGAGGTAGAGTCAACTTTGATCCTAGATGACATCAGATAAATAATTTTTCTTTGCCTTCAATTTTCTCATGGGAAAATATAAATGAAAACTCACAGTATTGCTTATGTTGCTTACATTCATTATTATATGTCACATGTGTAGTAAACTAGTTAGCATATAATATTAAGTTAGTGTGAGGATAATCTTCTTTGTCAACTTGACAGAAATGCTTTGGCACCGTTTTCCAACTCCCTTGGTGATTCCCATGCGCAATCAACACTGAGACTCTGTGACTGAACTTCTCAGGGTTTAAAATATGAATATTCCTTTATGAGTAATTCACTAAACAAGTATTTACTAGGTATCTTCTGTGTATACGATACTCTTATAGTACTTGTCTCATACAGTAGACAATCCAGTGGGGGAAGTGAATAATAAACAAACGAACAGACAAATTATCTGTTAATGACGAATGTAGTAAGTACTTGACAGAAACAACCAGCATGTTTTATTAGGAAGTAATGAGACAATTAACTTCAAATAAAATAGTCAAGGAAGACCTGTACGAAGAAAAGACTTGTAAGTTGAAATCTAAAGAATCGGAAAGAACCAGCAAAAGATACCTTTCATTTATTATACATTGAAAATCCAAATTATCATTAATTAAAGAAATATTATCCATTTCTTGGTCAAAATGCATTTCTATATTACAATATTTAATTATCACAATATTGTTACTTACCAGTATAATTAGAGTTAAATATTTTGAAAATAGCTCAGGTAAGTTTTGAACTACAGCTTAATCATTATAATAACAAAACATAAAAGTTGAAGTACTTTTAGCAAAGGATAAAATACTTGTAGATGTTATTATGTACAATACATTAATTATTACTGTATTTGTCTCTACCTAATATACATGATATAAGACAAATGGAAATAAGACCTATTTTGGTGATTGGGCAGAAACATGGCACTTTTTTAGGGAGATCCTTCTACCCGGAAGACAAAGTATACTTGAACACATTGGCACAGGAGACCACTTCCTAAATATAACCCCAGTATCACAGACACTGAGAGAAACAATTAATAAATGGGACCTCCTGAAACGAAAAAGCTTCCACAAAGCAAAGGACATGGTCAACAAGACAAAACAACAACCTTCAGAATGGGAAACATCTTCACTAACCCCACATCAGACAGAGTTCTGATCTCCAAAATATACAAAAAAACTCAAGAAATTGGTCATCAAAGGAACAAATAATCCAATAACAAAAGGAGTACAGACCTAAACAGAGAACTCTCAATAGAGGAATCTAAAATGGCTGAAAGACACTTACGGAAATGTTCAATATCCTTAACCATCAGAGAACAACAACTCTGAGATTCCAAAGGATAGAGGCCACTAACAGTTGATGAGTTGTAACATTCTATAACAGCACACAACTGTCACATTATGTAATATTTGTCTGGCCTGGAGCTCACTGCATAGACCAGGCTGCTCTCAGACTCACAGAGGTCTACCTGTGTCTGCCTCTTGATTCCAGGAACCAAAAGTTTGTGCCACCAGAAAAATAGGCATGCTGAAATGGACATGTGTGTGGGAGACCATAAGACCTCAGCCCTACAGAAGGACTATAGACAATTAGGGAATTTGAGAGTAGGAGAAATAGTACCCCTCAAGGAATAACACATCAATTGGTTATTCATTCCTAATGCTCAGCCCTGAAAACATACATACAAGTAACATTACCTAGACTGAGCATGGAGCATTATGTATTTAAGACTATGTGGATATATTAATATATATGTAATAACAATTACTGGAAGAAAGGGGCCATGAATTTGAAAGGAAGGAAGGAAAAATATGTGAGAGGGTTTGGAGGGAGGAAATGGAAGGAGGAAATTAGGTAGTTATATTATAATCTCAAAAAGTATAGCAATTAAAATACGCAAGTAAAGAAAAATAAGTATTTAGAATACAGTTAGAAAGAAGATTGGTTTAGAAAAATGGCAGAAGTATATTCTTTTCTAGAATCTATGACTTCTCCATTTATGAATAGTTTACTAGGTTTAAAATACCAGGCATACATCCCTCCTGTTTAGCAGGCCTTATAAATCAAATTAAACAGCCACTGGTTACCCACAAGATAAAAACACCACTGTTGCAGCCTTTGAGCTATCTTGCTGAGCTAGCCATTGTTATGGCTTCTAGGCTTTACAGCTGGGTAGAATTTTCCTTTGCTATTCTCTTTTGGGAACTTGAATAGCGACTTCTGGTACTTTGAGAGTCAGTGCTCAGGTACGAAATTTCCAGGTCAGTTCCCACTGGTTTCCGCTAAGTCTTTTGTAGGACGTATGTGGTGTGTTCATCAGCATGGTCTTACCTTCAAGTTCTGGTAAGCAACTAAGAGCAATGGCAGTATCTTAATCTTTAAGAGTTTCTTATGTTCTTCTAAGAATTATAGGCATATTTTTCTATATATGAAGATGGGTTTTTGACAGCTATCAATGGTTCTTGTGGAGAGAGACATTATCATCCTTTATGTCATAACTTCACTATATATACATATATATATATATATACAGTGTGTGTGTACACAGAAAAAAATATACATGTATTTTAAGTAAATATATAAATAATGCTTCCCTATGGTTTTCTCAAACATTCTTGGTGTTATTTATGATTCCTTTTCTCCATCCTCCCCCTTCCCCAAAGTCCTCCCTCTCATTTTTCCCATTTTCCCTTCATTGCACCTGTGTCTTATTTTCACCCTCTCTAGAGCTCCCATTGTGTCCCATCTAGACATGGTCCGTTTTTTCTTTCTGATATCTGTGTTTGCCTCAGGTTATGTACCCCAATCTAAAGATTTAGAGACCAAGTCCCCAAAGGAGAGAGAGCATAAATGTGATATTTTCCTTTCTGGGTCTGGGATACATTACTAAGTATAATATATTTCATCATTCATTCATTCATTCATTCAGTTCCATTCATTTACCTGAAATTTCATGATATTATTTTTCTTTATGCAAATCATAGTCTTATTATCTATTCAGTAGTTGAATGGAATTTTGTCAAAATGAAGAAACTACATGACTGTGGAAGGCCTATTCCTAAAGAATACACCTATAATATAACTCTGTGCTAAATCACAGGGACCATCATGGGGGGGGGCAGAAATACTGTAAGATTTAGAGCAATTTTGCAAGACAGTTGTCTTCTAGACTTAACAGGGAAGCTGCAAAGATGAAATCTCAAAAATATGGTTGCCTAAATAAGACTTGGACAATGACACCAGTCGAAAGGCAAACATGGATGGAGAAAATTAAAGAAGAAAAGGTTTTGAATTTGAGAGGGAATGGGGAGGCATGGGAGGAGTAGGAAAGGAAATGGAATTTGTTTAAATAATGTAAATATAGCACAAAGCTATAAAATTCTCAAAAATAAAAACAAATTAAAAATACATATTTATCCTAAAATGCAAAAGAATAACAGGGAAAAGAGCAATATATGCTCACCTATACTATTAATAAATTATAAATGTTTATAAATGATTAATAAAATATAATACAAAACATTACATTGTCTGATAATTTCTTTTCTCTATTTCAGAGTCAGTCACTAAATTAGGAATGTGAATTCAGACAAGTCAGTAAATATCTTTGAGTTTTAGCTGTTGGATCTGAAAAATAGAACAGAAGATCAATATATACCTATTTCATAAGATATTTATAAATAGATAGCAAACAATAGGGTATTAAAAGGCTTTCTAAAGGCAAAATTTTAAAAATAAATGTAACTGGTTGTTATTATTGTAACAGATTTCAACAGAACCTCTAAATATTGTAATGATCAAGGTAAAATCACTATCAGTAATTAGGAAGCAAGAGGCCTACATAGAGAAGAAAATAAATGCTCAATGCCTTTCATTTTCTTAGGCTACACTTGTCTTTAGACTTTAGTATCACTGTAGAGCACAACGTGCAATCGATATAGTTTTGTAAGCCCACTTGCTCTTATCCTCAAATATAAAAATAGTGATTACGTTATTGAGCATTTATTACGTGCCAAACACTTCTACATTCGTTACTTCATTTTGTAATCACAAGAATTGGAGTAGATGGTTTTATATATGTTAACAATAAAGAAATGGTGAGCCAGAGATGCATAATACCTTGCTCATGGTCACAGTGAACAAAACAGAGAAACAACGTTTAACATATGGTGCTGGGGAAAGTGGATTTTAACAGGCAGAATAACATGATTAGTCCCTTATCTCTCCTTCTGCACAAAACTCAACTTCAAATTAATCAAGAACGTACACTAAGAGTAAAACCTTTAAAATTATGAGAGGAAAGCGTAAGGAAGATGTTTCAACTAAAAAGCACATAGAATGAATTTCTGAATAAGAGTCCGTGGGCACAAAGAATGAGAGTTAGCAACAGTAGACAGGAGCCCAGGAAGCTGTGAAGCCTCTGGACAGCAAGAGCAGCCAGTAAGTAAAGCAGCAGCCCACAGAATGGAGAAAACTCTTCGCCAGCTACTTATCAGACAGAGGGTTAATGTCTAGGCCATGCAAAGAGCTAGAAAACCCTAAATATTAAATAAATAAACAACAAATTTAAAAATTGGCCATGGAAAGGAATAGAAAATTCTCAAAAGAAGAAAGGAAAATGACTAAGAAGGACTTTTAAAAGTATTCAACTTTTTCTTTGTCATCATGGAAATTCAAATTCCATTTCCTTGAAGATTCTACTCCACTTTGGTCAGATAGAAATACAAAGAACAAAGGAGGCTTACACAGATATGGTGATAGGAAAATGCTCAAACACTGTTAGTGGGAATGTAAGATAGTACAGCCACTTAGAAATAATTCTGGGCATTTCTCAAACATTTGTAAGTAAAACTGCCCTATGATCAAGCTATACTTCTGTGTATATACCCTGTATGGACCATATATCATACTACAGAGGCACGACTGTGTTCAATAATACCCTGTTTTCAATATCTAGTAAAGGGAATTAAACTATATATCTAGTGACAGTTGAATGAATAAGAAAAGTGAAGCAGATTGATGACTACCTTAATTGTCATCATAGAGCAAGCCTTCAACCAGTAACTGATGGAAGCAGATGCAGAGATCCACAGCAAAGCATTGGGCTGAGCTACTGGAGTCCAGTAGAAGAGAGGAAGGAAGGAGTAGATGAGCAAGAACATACAGTAAATAAAAGGTAATAATGTAAAAGTAAAGGTTATGATGCATGTGCGAACCCACAGAGACAGCTGACCTGAGTTAGCCGGAGCTCACTGACTCTAGACTGAGCTGGGGAAACTGCATGGAACCAAATTAGGCTCTCTTAATGTGGGTGGCAGTTCTGTGGCTTGGGAAGTTTGTGGGACCACTGGCAGTGGAACCAGGATCCATCCCTGATGTCCCTGATACATGAACTGACTTTTTGGAGCCCACTCCTTATGGAGGTGTACCTTACTCAGCCTCAATAGAGGGGTGAGGAGTTTGGTCCTGTCTCACTTTGTTGTCTCCTTGAAGGAGGCCTCACCCTCTCTGAGGAATGGATAGGGAGTGAGGTGGAAGGAAGGCAGGGGTGAGGAGACAGCACGAGGGGAGGGAGAGGAAACTGGGATTGCTACGTAAAATAAAAAGATAGTTTCAAAAATAAAATAAGAAAAGTGTAGCACATGTTCACAATGAAATATCAGTCACCTGTAAGGAATAGTGAAATGATGAAATCTGTAGGTTAAATGGCTAAAACTAGGAGAAAAATCCTACTTAATGAGGTGACTCGAGTCAAGAAAGACAAAGACCACAGGTTCTCTCTCTTATGTGGACCGGTTTTGTATATTTAACTTGGAACATAAGTGGGATCCAGTAAATTAGACAGGAAATTTGGGAGGTAAACATGTTAAGAGGGAGGGGAGTAGGATATTGTAGTGGAATCAAAAGTACAGAGGAAGAATACAGGGAAGTGGAAAGTTTAAGCAGTGGTGGATGTGAGAGGACAAGCAGGGAAGGGAAGGGCTAACACAAAGAGAGGGTATATGATCAGCCATATGGAAGCATACAACTTCACAAGCTAGCCTTTTAAAAAAGCTGAGAAATAGTAGACCATGTGGAAAGGAAAAAAGAGGAGATACTGAGAATTAAAGGATTAAGAAGGGATAGGTTTGGAGGAATGGGATCAGGGAGAGAGGAGATGGTCATGGTTGGGTTAACCAAACTAAGGTTGTATGAAAAATTCTCATGTAAACCCACTACTTCGTAAACTAATTTCACTCTCTCTTTCTGTCTCTCTCTCTTTACTAATCAACCATTTATTTATTAAGGATATTTATTTAATAGCCTTAGTAATTAGATAATAATGATTTGGTAAAATCCTTTAAGATTCCTAGAGATTTGATCATATCTCTTTGGATGCATGGTTTCTTTTTTATTTTTTTATTTATTTATTTTACATACCAACCACAGTTTTCCTTCCCTCCTCTCCTCTAAATCCCTCCCTGTGTCTCCCTTCTACCTGTCCTTCATCCACTCCTCCTGTGTCTCCATTCAGAAGACTTCCAAATGCTGTATACAAACCAGTTTTAGTGCAATACAAAAAACAAAGGACTGACAGCATTGGGAAATTATAGCAAGATACCACTGATGAACAAAGATGCAAACCTCCAAAAAGAACATGTAAAATATATTATTCAGCCTGATCAAGTCATCCTCATCCAAGAGATGCAAGAATGGTTCAACATACAAAATTCCATAATAGTAATCCACCACATACATATGTTCATCAGAAGCAGAAGAATGTTTGAGAAAATCAACACCTATTCATGATATAGGGACGTATTTTAACATAGTAATAGCAATGTAAACAAGCCCATAGCCTTTGTAATAACAAATGGAGAAGAACCCAAAACATTTCCTCTATCACCAGGAACCAGGTAAGGATGTCCATTCTTTCCTCTTGTGTTCAATATAGTGCTTGAAATTGCTGTTCAAGTAAGACAAGAGGAGATAAAGGGACTACAAATAGGAAGGGAAGAAGTCTACTTATCCTTATTTATACATGATACAGTTATATATAAAAGAAGATAAAGACCACATTAGAAAATTCCTATAGCTAATGAAAACATTAAGCAAAATGTCATTGTATAAAATTAGCATAAAAATCGTAGCCTTTCTATATACAAATGATTGACACACCAAAAGAAAAAAAGAGAGAATGAAATAAAATGATATGATTCACAATAGCCTCAAAAATATCTTGGAATAAATTTAACAAAAGAAGTGAAAAGCTTGTACTATGAAAATTTTTATATGCTGAAAAAACAAACCAGAAAATGGAAAGAATTCCTATACTCATGGATTGGTAGGAATATCTTTCTTTAGGCTGGGAAAGTTTTCTTTTTTTTTTCTTTTTTTTTTAACTTTTTTTTTATTGAGAAAAGAGAAAAAAAACAAATTTCCTCCTCCTCCCAGCCTCCCATTTCCCTCCCCCTCCTCCCACCCTTCTCCCCCTCCCCCCACTCCTCTCCCCCCCCCTCCCTCTCCAGCCCAAAGAGCAGTCAGATTTCCCTGCCGTGTGGTAAGTCCTAGGTCCTCCCCCCTCCGTGCATTTCTAGGAAGGTGAACATCCAAACTGGCTAGGCTCCCACAAAGCCAGCACATTACGTAGGTTCAAAACCCCGTGCCATTGTCCTTGGGTTCTCATCAGCCCTCATTGTTGGCCATGCTCAGAGAGTCCAGTTTTATCCCATGCTTTTTCAGTCACAGTCCAGCTGGCCTTGGTGAGCTCCCAATAGATAAGCTCCACTGTCTCAGTGGGTTGGTGCTCCCCTCGTGGTCCCGACTTCTTTGCTCATGTTCTCCCTCCTTCTGCTCCTCATTGGGACCTTGGGAGTTCAGTCCAGTGCTCCAGTGTGGGTCTCTGTCTCTGTCTCCATCCATCACCAGATGAAGGTTCTATGATGATATGCAAGATATTCGTCAGTATTGCTCTAGGATAGGGTCATTTCAGGTTCCCCATCCTCAGCTGCCCAAGGAACTGGATGAAGAAAGTGTGGAATATCTACACATTAGAGTACTATGCTGCGGTAAAAAACAATGACTTCTCGAATTTTGCATGCAAATGGATAGAAATAGAAAGTTTTCTTCTATAATTTTATTAAATATATTTTCTGAACCATTGAGCTGTACTTCTTCTCCTTCTTCTATCCCAATTATTCTTAGGTTTGGTCTTTTTATTGTGTCCCATATTTCCTGAATGTTTTGTGATGAGAATTTGTTGGTTTTGCTGTTTTTTTTTGATCAGTGTGTTTATTTTCTCTATGGTATCTTCAGTGTCTGACATTCTTTCTTCTATCTCTTGTAATCTGTTGTTAGTACTTGTCTCTGTAGTTCCTGTTCGTTTACCCAAATTTTCCATCTCCATCCTTCTCTCTGTTTGTGCTTTCTTCATTGCTTCCATTTCATTCTTCAAGTCTTGAACCACTTCCCTAACCTGTTTGATTGCTTTTTCTTGTTTCTCTTGGTTTTCTTGCGTGTCTTTGAGCGATTTATTCATTTCCTCTACCTTTTGGTTTGTAATCTCTAATTGTTTATGGCAGTTTTTCACCTCCTGTTTAAGGTCCTCTATTATTTTCATATAGTTCACTTTTGAGTCGATTTCTTCTATTTCTTCAGGAGTAGGGTGTACAATTCTTCTTATTTCGGGATCCCTGGATTCTGGTGGTGTCATGTTGCCTTTCAGGTTGTTGGAGGAATTCTTGCATTGGCGCCTTCCCATCTCTTCCTTCAAATGGAGCCAGGAGAGGCCTGGTGTCTTGGTCCAGTCTTTGCTGTGATTGACTCTCTGGGTGTATCTCTTCAGTGTAGAAACAGGAACTGTTCCCGTCCAGATGAACTCCGCAGCACCAAAACATGGACGCCTGGTAGTCCAATGACCCGAAGACAAAAGGGAGAACTTGGGGGGCAGGTTGGGGACTAGTAGAACACAGGACACCCTTCAGCACAGGCTGAAGGTTCATGTGCTCCCTTACCGGGGGTCCTTGAGGCCTGCCACTTAGGTAGGCTCTCACCGCTCTGGGTGGGTAGCCTTAGTGTAGGAGCAGAAAACTGTTCCTGAGCAAAGGACCTTGCAGAAAACGAAGACTTGGGGGGGGGGGGGGGTCATGTGTAAGAAAGCCCTGCAGAAGGAGCTGAGTCTCAACACTAAATCAACACTAAAGACTTTTGTTTGGGTCCAAGGGCCTAGAAAATATTAACAGTCAATACTTATCTAGAACTTTGTATGTGCCTGGACGCTGAGACATGAGTCATTGCACTTAATCTTCATGACATCCCTATAATTTAGGGCATTATTTCTTTTCAACAAATAGTGCAATTGAGATATAGCATGACTCAGAAACTTGCACAAGATGTATAGCTAGTAATTGATAGCACCATGTTCAGAACCAAAGCAGACCAACTGCAGAGCCTTCTCTCTTAAGTGTTACTCTATGCCTGGAAACATTAGACTTGGCTTAAGTGGATCAAATGCTAACTTAAAACTCCCAAATACTGAACTTCTGGGCCTGTCCAAAGATTTGGAGGCCAAAGTCACACTGTTCAGGGTTCCCTAAATGATTATGGAAACATTTCTTCTTCACCTTTGTGTCTAATAACTTAGGACTGAGAAGGAAGAAGCGTTTTGCAATTATCTGGCAGTGGAGTACGATCTGTAAGAATTACCAAAATGTACTTTGCTCTCAACACAGCTACTGCCACCAGTTTGGTACTGTAAGAGCCAAAATCCTTCTCTGGCCTGGAAAGCAGTCAGTATCCCCTCTAGCCCTTACTGTAGTAATTGCAATAACTGATACTTGCTTAAAGTTGAAAATGTGTTTAGGTGGATGGAAACCTCTGTGATTGATGAAGACCTTGGGTGCAGGCTTGTAGTGTGGCTTTGTATAATCCTTTCCTAGGCATGCCAAGAAGCTCCCTGGAAGGGCTCCCTCTGCAGGCAACCATGTACAGCCAGGTGTCAGTTGTGTTTTCAAAACTCTATTCCATAGAACTATCTCTAGGGCATACAGTGTTGATTCCTATCCCTATCAACCTAAAGCCTGCTAGTACAGAATGCAGGAATGCAGGGATATTGATGGCAAGTACTAGATAGATTAGGATCATATAGAGTCTTCATTAGGTCTGGCCCAACTAAACCTGCTACTTATAGATTTGAGGGGGAAACTTGAGAAAAATGAAAACAAAAAAAAAAAAAAACTTTTCTTCTATGAGCTTCAGTTTCCTTGTCTGTACAACAAAGATACTGGACTAGGTGAGTCGCTGTGTCATTATTAAGGACAGTAATTACTTAAAATGCAATTATAAAGTAACAAAGACAAATACATACAGCAAAATAAAACATAATGGGATGCTTGAGAATAAGGAAGAATTCAATAGGCCAAGCAAAGGACGGTTAAACAAACCCATCTCAGTCTCCCGTGGGCTCTGGGATGAAAACATTAACTGACTACTAAGTTTTGAGGAGAATCAGAATTGGATTCCATTCCTCCCAATCTCTAGCTCTTCTTCCAAAAGTAGCTCCAGAGATTCCTTTGAGATTCCCAATGAAAAATGGATTCACTCTACAATTCTGGACAGGTATGGTGGTACAAATATTTAATCTTAACTCTCAGGAAGCAGAAATAAGCAAGTCTCTGGTCTATAGAGCAAGTTCCAGATTATTAGGAGGTTTATAGTTGGACGCTGTCTCCAAAACAAACACATAAAACAATAACAACGAATGAGAAGTTCTTTTTCAATGGTGTGTATACATGAGTAGCAGAGGGGCTAATACCTGTATTTGTAATAGACCTTTAGCTGAACACTGTGTGAACCAACATAAATGACTGCATGTGAGAAAGTAAAGGGGAAAATATAAGAACATGTGAAAAGGTATGAGTGAAGATAAATAGGGGATATATAAAAGTGTCTTGGTATTTATGTAATAATTAACATGATTATTTAGAAATTGCGTGAGAGAATCTGGGAAGTAAATATCAGGAAGTGTGTGAGATTACCGTTTTGTGAGAGAATGAGCATATTAATAGTATGCACGTATAAATGGGTGTAAATGGGAAACATACAGGCTGGATCTTCAAAAATCACCATTTTACAAGCGCATGACACTTTAAAATTGGAAATTTCTTATATTTCAGCTTTCCGAAATATAAGAAACGTGTATGCATAGATAAGCATATGTATATGTTCAAGCAGATGTTTCGTGTGAATGAGCTGTGTGAAATCAAGAATATGCATGTTTGTGGAACCTGTGTAAATATGAGTCTACATGTGAGTTCATATGTATGCGTGTGTGTGTGTGTGTGTGTGTGTGTGTGTGAGAGAGAGAGAGAGAGAGAGAGAGAGAGAGAGAGAGAACACGGAGAATCTAGTCATTGGTCTTTGTGCTAGTGAACACATGCAATCCTTCAACTCATAACTTTCCCAGCAAACAAGCCTTCCAAGCTGAAATTTTCCACACAGGCTTTTCCACCCCAAAGGAGGCTTTATTTATTTTTTCTTTTTGCTCAGAGCCTAACGCCTAGCCATTCTGGACTGAGAAGAGGAGTAAGTGCCCAGCTCTACTCAGAGAATAATTGGGAACATTTTGCTACACACCGAAAACTGGAAAATGACTGGCGTGTGGGGCTGAAACAGTGCAGGTTGTAGCCGGCAAGACAAAGGGCCCCTCGGCTACTTTATTTCTTCTCTTTAAAAGTAGCCCCTAAGTGACTGAAATATCGCTCACCACCACAAGCAGTATGAAATTTCACCACCAGTTGGAGTTACGTAACTGTCTCTATGGCAACCAAAGCCCATAAACATGCAGTATCATTGTTGGCCTGTTACATAGCAGTGGTTTTAATGCCCACACCATTCTTCCCCTTCAGTCCTTTCCGGGTTGTTTTCCACTTTTATCCCCTTCCTTCTAATTTCCTTTCCTGTCAAAGATAAGAAAATTAAATATAGAACAAAATGAGTGAAAACTGGAGCTTTTTAAGCAATGGGTGCGCATGAGGTGAGTCCTCTGAAGTGCAGGGAAGGTGCTCAGCTTGCCTGCAGGCCAACTAACACGAGGGAAATTACTGCCTCCCACCACTGTAACACAAACCACAGACACGTATTCTGTGGTAGCTACAATAGAAGGAAAACCAGACAAGCTGAAAAGAAAGCAGACAGGGGGGCCAAGAGAAACCCAGAAAAATTTGAACTTCTGTGAGTTCTTGCTTTTAGTATTTCTAGAACTTTTGGAGTAACAAGTTGGGGAACATATTGGTAACAGGTGTTTCTGATCTTGACAGAATGGAGACTGGGGAAATGGGAATGAAACCTTCCACAGCAATATCTCTGCTTTCTCCACATCTTGGGAATACATTGTTTTCCTCACCCAGATCAAAAGGCAGGCTTAATCAAATGGTGCAACATGGGGCACTGAGGTTTGTAAATATCGATTCCTAGATCCTTCTCTTCTCAGCTGTGTGATTACAGAGAGTGAAAAATATCTTTAGATTTCTCATTAGCTGGGAAAGTGTTCTTCAATCCCCTGTTCTGATATTTACCTCAGACATAATCCATTTCAACCATGAATTACTTAGAAATAAACTATTTGACTCTTTGTGAAGTCTCTACAGATCTTTCCTCTGACCCTGGGACTCACTAGATGCTTGCTATTTTCTCCTGAGAAGCCCTCCAAATACCATAACACCCCCGAGACTTCATAATTTCTAGTCAAACAGCATCATTTCTTTCACTCATTCCTCATGAGACTTGGCATCTGATTTTTTATTCTGATCATTTCCTTGTGTTCAAGTTCATGGTTTATTATCTCCCCATTAACGTTTGAGCCTCAGATATTGACACAGTCTTCCCAGCTTACGTCTAGCCAATTAGTTATGTAGTAAAGTCCAGGAATTGGACTATAGTCCAGGGTTGGAGAAACAAAACATAGAAAAGAGAGAGGGTGGTGAAAGAACATTGATTTTTCTAGATTCGATTTCTGTAATTGTGAAAAACAAAACAAAACCAAAAACTTGACCTTGGAGGTTTTTGCCTTGACTTCAATGCTTATCTGCTTAATCCCATTTCCACACCCATCACTACCTGAACCCTGGCATGGCTTCTGCATGTGTGATAAGCATAGATAGCATCCACAGTAGCCTGCTTTGTTTCTGCCTTGATGCCCAGAAATGATAGTCTTGCTAAGAGTTCAGTATAGCTAATTTTGATGTCCACATATATGTTAATCCTTATAAAAGCAGAACTGGCCCACGGCTTTTTTTTTGGGGGGGGTCTTATAAAGTTGCTATTCTGTGATAACTTTGAAATTACCCTTAAAACTGAGACAGTGTCAAAAACAGCAGCTAGTGTCAAGTGTCATATGTAATTAAAAAATGAAAGGTTCTATTAGTTAAACTTTCAGTCCTGTCTACTGTTTTTGACAGTAGTGTTTCCAGTTTCTTCATATAAAGGGCAGAAGAGATGGCTTATAGAATTGTACTGTTAAGCATGGAGAGGTTGATTCTGGTATGGCAGTGGGGGAAAATAATATCCCCTGGAACAAAATAGTTTACCCTGGACTATCAAGAAGATGAAAATAGTTAAAAGCTTCCCCACTAATGTAGCCTAGAGAATTGGTAACACCCTTACTTTATTATTAACTCGGTGTTTTTTTTTTTTTTGTCAGACAAATCCTTTACTACAATGTTTCAATTTTCTCAGCTGTAAAAGTAGTTGTAGTGAAGGCTAAATGATAGAATTTAACATCCTGCTTAAGACATAATTGAAATATAATAAATGGCAGGTTAGAGGAGGGTAATACTAGCTACCTTTTTATTAAAATAATACCTGAATTTGTCACTCTTTATATCTTACCAATAAATGATAGTTCTCTTCACTGATCAGCACAACATACAAATGTAGAGTTCCACCAACTTTAAAGGCCCAGAAAAACAGACTCAAGGAAACAAAATCACTCCATTAAGCCAGCTTTCTCTAAATGTATATATATATTGGAATGGATGTTACAGGTTCTGGCTCTTTCTGTTATCCACCATTTGGGGTATAAGGATAATTACAGAGCCATAAATAACCCCAGCAGAGAAATAGTACTGGGGTAGAGAGGATTATGATACATAGTATGTGTTAATACATTCAGCTCAAATGAAATCTGTGTTGTTTAAAGCCTGATATATTTTCCAGGAAAGAGGCCTCCATTACTAAGCTAATTTGCAAAGTTTCATACAGTCATTGTTGAAAATTCTATCACTTAGATGTCAATGATGTCAATAGGCCCAAATTATTCTTGTGACTCAGTCCACAGTAGTTTTTAACTGCCATTATTGGACCTTGCATTATGCCCAATTATTGAGGAAATTGTGGCAAATAAACTAGATCTAGTGTTTGTACTCATAATGCTTTTAGTATAATAGTTATGTTCTATAATTAGCCGCTCAAAGTGACTCATGGGCAATTTCCTGCGTCTCTGTGTTCAGTTCCCTTATCAGTAAAAATGTATAAGCCAGTACACATGAGAATTCCACTATGGACCTACAGTACCACACTTTTCGTTAAAGGCCAGATCTATGCTCAAGAAATTAGAAGAACTACCTCCTACCTTCTTTGATACTCACCTTTGCCAAGGCTAAACAGTATGCCCTAGGTTATGTAGACAAATTCAAGCCATGTCCTGAGCTTCCTCTCAAAATCAACTTTACATTTGTAGCACAAATAAAATAAATCTGCTAGATAATATTTGCTTAATCACATTCTGTTCCCAAATAGACATCAAACAAACAAGATGAAAAGAAAGACATTGTTAATGCTTTTAATAACCCAATAATATTTAAATAAGTCAATAATTGTCTTATTAAATCTAAATGAAGAGCAGAAAAGTAAACTTTCCTGGAGCTCTCTCTACTTTAGCTGTGGAATCCTTTGGTGCAGAAAGAGAATTGTTCCATTGACTATGCAAGTCAGGTTGAGCTGAGAGGAGCAATGAGTAAAGAACACCAAAGTTGTTGCTTGATAAAATCTGTTTGGAACAGACAAAGGAATTCAGTGTATCAGAAGTGGTAATGAAAACTGCAAACCTCTTGTATGTATAGGAAAATGTACGAAGAATCTTAAACCAATTAAAAATCATTTAATCCTAAAACTTAGACGAGAGTCTAAGACTTTCCATGATGCCAACTTGCACACATCCTATTTCAGCTGACTAAGTTGTTTCTGACAGATAACACCACAAATCTACCAAGGCATTTGATTGAGATTTAAAGCCGTTCACTGCCCTTCACAAACTAAATGGACAGAAGAAAGTTGTACTGCTTGTCCACATTACCCTTCCATATCATCTGTAAAATAAACCATTATGCCATACTCTAATAATTTTGTCAGGAGGATTAGCCCCATTGTTATTTGTAAAGAATTTAGAGAAATACTTGTTATAATGTCGACACTGTGCAAATACTTATTAAATAAAATAGGCAGATTTTATTTAATTTTGAACTAGCCCAATACTCCAAAACAACCAGTAAGTAGGAGGAGGGAGTCTTACAGATTCGTACTATGTCTTCTCTGAAGCTTTCACCTTGTCCGCCTCTACTGAAGATCTGGAACACTCATTTCACCTCCAAAACTTCATCACACTTCCAACACTATAATGCTATTCTCCACTTTTTCCAGCCACAAAGAAAAAAACAGCTGAAAGCACCCTCACACGCATTGCCTTGGCAAATCACCATAACAATTCCTAGATACAGATTCCTTCACATTTTAGAAATGAGAAATCAATTAATCTGTTAAGGTTACTAGTATAACTGCTTAGGCTTAACCTTATGTTACAGTAGACTTAAGCTACTGAAAATTTGGCCTCACCTTCTTTGTTCCTTGGTAACACTAGAAATGTAAGCATCGGTTTGGCCATTTCTAGGAATTTCAATTACCATCTGCAAAATTTAAGGTATCTGGCCTTTGTTCTAAATTCCATTTCCAGTCCTAAGTGGAAACCTGTTATTATAAACTATCCAAAAAGAGATGGGAAAGATTATCCCTTAATGAGATAATGTATTTTTTATTCCCAGAAGCCTCTTAGTGAATGCAGATGCGTGTATCCCTTTCTATCAGGAAACAGTGGTGGCTCTGGCACGCAGCTTGCCTCAGAAAAGCTTGACTTTTCCTTTTCTTTATTCCCTTTCTGCTACTGGCAAAAAGCTATATATGCTTTCTTCTGGCATTAGCTTTTCACCTTTCTTCTGAAGCTTCCTTATGCCTTTGCCATGTGATTGCTTGTTCTCCTCCACAGCGAAAGGCACAGCTTTGTCTCTTCCTCTTCACTCTTTCCTTTCTCCTGGGAGCTACTTGCATGCCCTCTTGTTTCTCTCTTACGAGCTAATGACTTTGTCCTTTGTCTTCATTTTGAGTCAGTTTCTAAATTCTTATGTTAGTGAGACTAAAAACCATAAAAAGGAACCTCAATTTTCCCAGTAATGACATCACTTCACTTCTAGCTCAGAATACATTACTAATGTTCTACGATATCAGAAAAAAAACCTCCCTTATATCTGTGCCACAACTCTCTTATCTACTCAATGACTGAGTGTGACAAGATGATTTCAGAATTCTAATAAAGCACACTTGTTTATATTGAACCAGGAATGAGATCCTTCTATGTCACTCCTTGAATTTCCCCTGAAGAATTTTCAAGAGTTCGTAGAATATGCTCAGCCTGCTTGCCACCCTTCTGTGTTCTTGCTCTTTTCCTTTATTTGGCACCAAGAGGTTGAACTATTTTTAAGACAGAAGACTGCATTCTTTAGTTGAAGTGACAGAGCCCATTAAGACCCTCAGAGCAGAGAATATCTGCTTTTAGATCAATGGCTTTGAACTGGAATGTATTCTTCCTTAGTACCCTGGAAATATGTGGATTATAAAAGCATTCTTTTCTAGGGATTTTACTTTACTGGATTATTTGGAAGCAGTAAGAATGATTTTTTTGACAGTGTATTCATGCTGTATATACGAGTCTGGCCTTGAATTCATTATTCTTTATCCTTAGCCCCCTAGTTCTGGGACTACAGGCATGGACCACACATTGCTGGCATTTACTTTTCTTTTTTTTTTTTTAATAATTTTTTTTATTAAGAAAAGAAGAAAAAAAAACATAAACAAAAAACAAGTTTCCACCTCCTCCCAGCCTCCCATTTCCATCCCCCTCCTCCCACCCTTCTCCCCTTCCTCCCACCCTTCTACCCCTCCCCCCACTCCTCTCCCCCTCCCTCTCCAGTCCACAGAGCAGTCCAGGTTTCCTGCCCTGTGGTAAGTCCTAGGTCCTCCCCCCCTCCGTCCATATCTAGGAAGGTGAACATCCAAACTGGCTAGGCTTCCACAAAGCCAGCACATTAAGTAGGATCAAAACCCCGTGCCATTGTCCTTGGCGTCTCATCAGCCCTCATTGTTCGCCATGTTCAGAGAGTCCGGTTTTATCCCATGCTTTTTCGGTCACAGTCCAGCTGGCCTTGGTGAGCTCCCAGTAGATCAGCTCCACTGTCTCAGTGGGTGGGTGCACGCCTCGTGGTCCCGAATTCTTTGCTCATGTTCTCCCTCCTTCTGCTCCTCATTGGGACCTTGGGAGCTCAGTCCAGTGCTCCAGTGTGGGTCTCTGTCTCTGTCTCCATCCATCACCAGATGAAGGTTCTATGATGATATGCAAAATATTCGTCAGTATTGCTCTCGGATAGGGTCATTTCAGGTTCCCAATCCTCAGCTACCCAAGGAACTAACTGGGAACCTCATGATGGGCACTTGGGAGCCCCTCTAGGGTCAAATCTCTGGCTCACCCTAAAGTGGTTCCCTTAACTAAGAATTGTGGTTCCCTGCTCCCCTATCCACCTTTCCTTTATCCCAATTCTCCTGATTCCCCAAATCCCCCCTCCTTCCCTTCTACCTTTTCTCTCCCCATCTCCCCTTACCCCCATCCCACCCCACCCCCAAGATCCTAATTTTCTCCCCGGCAATTGGGTCTACTTCCCTTAGCCAAGAGGATAACTATATGTTTTTCCTTGGGTTCACCTTCTTACTTAGCTTCTTTAGGTTCACCTATTGTAGACTCCGTGGCCCTAATTTATGGCTAGAAACCAATTATGAGAGAGTACATCCCATGTTCATCTTTTTGGGTCTGGGACACCTCACTCAGGATAGTGTTTTCTATTTCCATCAATTTGCCTGCAAAATTCGAGAAGTCATTGTTTTTTACCGCAGCGTAGTACTCTAGCGTGTATATATTCCATACTTTCTTCATCCATTCTTCCATTGAAGGGCATCTAGGTTGTTTCCAGGTTCTGGCTATTACAAATAATACTGCTATGAACATAGTTGAACAAATGCTTTTGTCATATGATAGAGCATCTCTTGGGTATATTCCCAGGAGTGGTATTGCTGGTCCCAGGGGTAAGTTGATCCCGAATTTCCTGAGAAACCGAAACACTGACTTCCACAGTGGTTGCACAAGATGGCATTCCCACCAGCAATGGATGAGGGTACCCGTTCCTCCACAGCCTCTCCAGCAAAGGTTATCCTTGGTGTTTTTGACTTTAGCCATTCTGACAGGTGTAAGATGATATCTCAAAGTTGTTTTAATTTGCATTTCCCTGATGGCTAAGGAAGTTGAGCACGACTTTAAGTGTCTTTTGGCCATTTGAACTTCCTCTGCTGAGAATTCTCTGTTCAGTTCAGTGCCCCATTTTTTAATTGGGTTAATTAGCATTTTAAAGTCTAGTTTCTTGAGTTCTTTATATATTTTGGAGATCAGACCTTTGTCTGTTGTGGGGTTGGTGAAGATCTTCTCCCAATCAGTAGGTTGCCTTTGTGTCTTATTGACTATGTCCTTTGCTTTACAGAAGCTTCTCAGTTTAAGTAGGTCCCATTTATTCAATGTTGCCCTTAATGTCTGTGCTTCTGGGGTTATACATAGGAAGCGATCTCCTGTGCCCAGCTCCTGTAGGGTACTTCCAACTTTCTCTTCTATCAGGTTCAGTGTGTTCGGGCTGATATTGAGGTCTTTAATGCATTTGGACTTGAGTTTTGTGCACGGTGATAGATAAGGGTCTATTTTCATTCTTCTACAAGATGACATCCAGTTGTGCCAGCACCATTTGTTGAAGATGCTTTCTTTCTTCCATTTTATACTTTTAGCTCCTTTATCGAAAATCAGGTGTTCATAGGTTTGTGGGATAAAATCCGGGTCTTCTATACGATTCCATTGGTCGACTTCTCTGTTTTTATGCCAGTACCACACTGTTTTCATTACTGTAGCTCTGTAATAGAGTTTGAAGTCAGGGATTGGTAATGCCTCCAGAAGATCCTTTATTGTATAGGATTGTTTTGGCTATCCTGGGTTTTTTGTTTTTCCATATAAAGTTGATTATTGTCCTCCTCCAGATCTGTGAAGAATTTTGATGGAGGATCTTGATGGGGATTGCATTGAATCTATAAATAGCCTTTGGTAGAATTGCCATTTTTACTATGTTGATCCTCCCAATCCAAGAGCAAGGGAGGTCCATCCATTTTTTGGTATCCTCTTCAATTTCTTTCTTCAATGCCTTAAAGTTCTTGTCAAATAGATCTTTCACTTCCTTGGTTAGATGTACCCCAAGATATTTTATGCTGTTTTTGGCTATTGTGAATGGTGAAGCTTCTCTGATTTCCCTCTCTGCTTTCATATCCGTTGTGTATAAGAGGGCGACTGATTTTTTTTGGAGTTGATCTTGTATCCTGCCACATTACTAAAGCTGTTTATCAGCTGTAAAAAGTTCTTTGGTGGAGTTTTTGGGGTCGCTTATGTACACTATCATATCATCTGCAAATAACGAAAGTTTAACTTCTTCCTTTTCCAATTCGAATCCCCTTGATTCCATTATGTTGTCTTATTGCTATTGCTAGAACTTCAAGCAATATATTGAAGAGGTTATGGGGAGAGTGGACAGCCTTGTCGTGTTCCTGAGTTAAGTGGGTTGGCTTTGAGTTTCTCTCCGTTTAATTTGATGTTAGCTGTCGGCTTGCTGTATATAGCTTTTATTATATTTAGGTATGACCCTTGTATCCCCTAATCTCTCCAAGACTTTTAACATAAATGGATGTTGAATTTTGTCAAATGCTTTTTCAGCATCTAATGAAATGATCATATGGTTTTTTTCTTTCAGTTTATTTATATGCTGGATTACATTGATAGATTTTCGTATGTTGAACCAGCCCTGCATCTCAGGAATGAAGCCTACTTGATCATAATGGATAATTTTTCGGATGTGTTCTTGGATTCGATTTGCCAGTATTTTGTTGAGGATTTTTGCGTCGATATTCATGAGTGAGATTGGCCTGTAGTTCTCTTTCCTGGTTGAGTCTTTGAGTGGTTTTGGTATCAGAGTAATTGTGGCTTCATAAAAGGAGTTTGGTAATGACCCTTCTGGTTTCTATCTTGTGGAATACATTAAGGAGTATAGGTATTAGATCTTCTTGGAAGATCTGGTAGAATTCCGCATTGAAACCATCTGGTCCTGGGCTTTTTTTGGTAGGGAGGTTTTTGATAACCTCTTCTAATTCTTCGCGACTAACAGGTCTATTTAGATTGTTCACCAGGTCCTGATTTAACTTTGGTATATGATATTTATCTAAAAAAGTATCCATTTCCTTTACATTTTCCAATTTTTGTGGCATATCGGCTTTTGTAGTAAGATCTAATGATTCTCTGAATTTCCTCTGTGTCTGTGGTTATGTCCCCCTTTTCATTTCTGATCTTATTAATTTGCAAATTCTCTCTCTGCCGTTTGATTAGCTTGGATAGTGGTTTGTCAATCTTGTTGATTTTCTCCAGGAACCAGCTTTTTGTTTCATTGATTTTTTGTATTGTTTTCTGTGTTTCTATTTTGTTGATTTCAGTCCTCATTTTGATTATTTCCAGTCTTCTACTCCTCCTAGGTGAGTCTGCTTCTTTTTTTTCTAGAGCTTTCAGGTGGGCTGT